>NC_068367.1:4098084-4223084 GCF_020536995.1 Dreissena polymorpha | reverse complement strand
GTCTGTTAACATTGATTTAACGATATTCAAAATGCTCGATTTTAATGTGTAGTGGACAATATATTTCATTTGAATTTCCCGCAACGATATCCGAACATTTACGAGCGAAAGCGAGATGGGCTTCGGGCAGCGTCGGAAGCATGACATAGTTCTCGTAATCATTACGTTATTAATAAGTTACGTTATTAATAAGCGGAGCTCAAGCGAGGACGTCAAGATCTAAGCGATTCAAGAAAACAAAAGCAAACAAGAGATGTGTTTGTCAGAAACACAACGCCCCCTATTGCGCCGCTTTGAAGCCATAAATTTGACATTTGACCTTGAAGAATGACCTTAACCTTGACCTTTCACCACTCAAAATTTGCAGCTCCATGAGATACACATGCATGCCAAATATCAAGTTGCTTTCTTGAATATTGCAAAAGTTATGAAGAAGGTTAAAGTTTTGGTTAAAAGTTTTGAATTTGTTTTTTTGACCTTTGACCTTGAAGGATGACCTTGACCTTGACCTTGACCTTTCACCACTCAAAATGTGCAGCTCCATGAGATACACATGCATGCCAAATATCAAATTGCTATCTTGAATATTGCAAAAGTTATGAAGAATGTTAAAGTTTTGGTTAAAGTTTTGGGACACACACATACAATGACAGACAGGCCAAAAACAATATACCTCCGATCTTTCGATCCGGGGGAATAAAAAGAATGCAAAACTGAAAGTGTGTTTACGAAAATACTACTAAATGGAACTGCGTTAAAGAAAGCCAGGCCCGTAGCCAGGGTTTTGAAAAGGGGGTGCGAATTTTTGCAATCGACGATTGCTATTGAGCATCGAAGTAGCGAAGAAGGTATGTGCTGGAGGGGATGTTCCTCCATAAATCGGGGGCTTTGGAGGCCCTCCCCTAAGACAATTTTGAAAATGAAACGTAAATTCCTGTATTCTGGTCGCTTTTTAACTGTATTTATAAACTGAACTTAAGAGCATGTTTATATGGAATTTTACTTTATTTGACCATACTCTGTGACTGATCGACAAAATATGATATTACATACATGTATTCCCCACCACGTTTTTCAATAACCAACTTTTTTCGATCAGTCACGGAAAAACATCATTTTATACAGTGTTTAACCCGACACTAGTATGCGCGCACACACTTTGTTTACATATGTAACAACAAATTTATAGAATGTAAAAAAACAATAAGAACGGTATAAAATATATTTATTTATTGGGATCTTGGAATCTTGATAAAATTTGAGTGTTTTACCATTCCAACATTCTACCATTCATTAATCGAGCAAATAAAATTGAAATATTTGACTCTTTTTTTCAAAGCAATTGATTGTCTGCTACTATGGATAGTACCAGAGGCCTAGCATTGCTCTAAACGCGCTAATAGTGTATTGTACAACAACAACTGATTAACAAAAACTGGGTCTTCTCCAATGTGCATCAATACTAAGAAGAAATCAAAATAGTATAACTGGTTGCTTTATTTTTTTATACTTTTTTTAACAAATGAGTTATCTTTTTCCTAAACGAATTTCAAAAGCATATAACACTTAAGGCTTCATTAATTCCCTATAACCACAAATTACTGGCCCTATGGTCTCAAAGTCCTTAACAATGTATACCAGTACGTTGAAGAAAAAAGATGTACTTATTTGCCCATTATATGCTCAAGATCCGTCACAGTTGATGAAAATTAAACGTTAACGTCGATCTGATAATATATTATAACGTTTTAAATTCATTATAACAGCTGTTTAAGAGTAGGACATTCCTAGTTTTAAATTTGACATAATTAAAACATTGTTGAAAGTTATGTATGTGGAGCAAAACAGATGCCATTAAGTGTTGGTAAACTACAAATAAAACTACATTGCTTTTTAACAATGATTTGTTTTCTTGTCATTCAACATAAAAATTATCATGACTTGAGCATAACTGATATTTTTTGCTGGAAAACGCTTCAGGGGATCCGAAAATGGTTGTACGGGGATATAGCAAAAAGACAACACAGTCTGTCGAAAATGCTGTATACAATGTGTTATTGTTATAAATCGTGGTATAATTCAACGTTATTAACCAGTGACTCATTAGTCTTCGGCAATAGTTATTTTCGGAAGCTGACATAACTATCCGTTAGCAATCATCAAAAATGTATTTTTTTACAAGATTATTTATATATTCAAGTTAATCAAATTGTTTTTCCAGCCATTTAGATAATTGTCGAAAAAGGTTATTGGACTGGGATTTCAACCCAACTTAAGTAGGCTTGAACTTTTTGTTATGATATCTTTTACAGTAATAGCTTAAACAGACATAAATAACGATGACAAACGTTACAAAACAATCATTTAGTATCAAGTATCGATCTCATACGGATTAGAGTGCCAGGTTAATAATTTAGCATTATACAGAAAACAAATATATATTTGTAACAAAGATTCCAATTCCATTTTGCGGGGACCGGCTTCTTAGATCTTCTCAAATTTTACTGTCACACTTTCTGTTGATTTCAACAATTTTACGGTTAATAATTGAAAATTAAAATCACGCGCTATCTTGGAAATGACTTAATCGAGAAATTAATTATATGGTGACCTGTCAGTTGCATATTGAATACACCATTATTTTAACGCTTAAATACGAAGACTCATTGGGTTCCTGGAAAAAATAACCGTTTTTGCGTCCAATAAAGTTGGGGGCAACTTATAGTACAATTTTTATACTCGTCCAAAAACATTGGATGCGAACGCATCCAACGCACCCCGCCCTGGCTACGGGTATGAAACCATTGGGATTTCCCTTTGATTTTGAAGTTTCCCGTTGTCTGTTATGATAGCGCGCGAATCTCATAGAAAGCACATGCAACTGCGCTCAAAGTTTTGCAGCTTAACACAAACCGAATAAATCCGATCTTGACTCGCGATCATATGTTAAGCGAAACAAGATGGCATCGTGAAACAACTTTTGAAACTAGTTATATTTTAATAACGTCACTGTCCAATGTATAGTTTGTGTGAAGTAAGTCTGAATCTTCCTTGCCTATTTATATATTTACTTTGGTTTATGATTGCAGCTAAAAGTCGAATTCAGTACTATTTTTGAATGTACAAAACAATGCCTTCCACTTACTTTTCCTGAATAGTTTGAATTAAGCCAGTCTTCTACGTCATTGCATAATCTGTGTTTGCTAGTAAACTAATCCGGTGTTTAATTGCATGTTTTGTAAATGTTGATTGCTTATTAATACGTTTGCCGTGTTGTTATCAGTTTGCGCTAATTGACATTACGAGCAATAACAAAACAATGGCGAGCCATCGCTTTCTTATTATTAATTTGTACATGATTTTTTTCCAGTTTGCTCGAATTAAAAGGAACAAATGCATTATGGCAATGTAACCTGCAAACGTAGCATTGCTACGCTTAAATATATATTAACGTTAGCTCGTTAACAAACAATAATACCAGCGAACGTTAGCATGCATATACGTTAAAAATATAATCTAAAGTTAGCACGCTAACCAGAAAATACAACCAGCTTTTTTACATAATCACCTCCCTTAAATCGAAATCCTATATAAGAAGTAACAAAAGTCTATTCTTATAAATATTCTGACAGGCATCAATCGGAGTTCAATTTAATTGCAATATATTAACGCGACTCCACAATTTTGGTACGCAGAAGTTGTAGCTCGACACACATAGGAAGCCACCTTATGAACAAAACTTGAAGTGTTTGAGTTGAATCCCGTGTTACAATTATTGTATATCCGTAACACGTTTTTGCCGACCCCCTGTATTACCAACAAGTTACCCCATTGGATGGGCTTGTCTTGATGTTTAACAATGACCAAACGATAAGACGTCTGCTGAGTATATTAACGATTATTTGAGAGAGTACATAACTATGCCATTAAAGTGAATGTGAACAATTATTTAAATTTCTATTTAAGGGAACTATGGTTTCATTCCTAACCACCAGCATGAACTTGAGGAACAAATATGGCTTCGCAAATGCTTCCTTAAACATGTCTGTGTCCTTTTTAAATCGTAAACAACTTTCAAAACACAATTTTAATATCTGAATTGTCTTCATGGTATTATTTTTTATAAGTTTCAGTTAAATATTAGTGCTTATATTATTCTATTATCAAGATATTAAATGGGCCTTTTCACGTTTTGGTAAATTGACCAAGATAAAATGTTTCAGATTCGCATATTTGCGTTGTAGTTACGATATTTGTGTGGAAACAGTAATACTGAACATTTACCATGCTCTAAAATATCCATTATATGCATCTTTTAACGATTTAAAAACTTAAAAATGATAAAGCGTTTTATTAGGGTTTTGTTTTTTGTCGTTATATTTTGTGATACTAGGAGGATTATCCGCATATCCGAATGTGAGCTATAAACTCATTACACTTACTAATAAATTTGACTTTTGAACACGAGTGAATATCCTCTCTGAATGAAAAAACCTTCGGTAAACTGATTGATTATGATTATTGTTCTTTCCCAACACAATGAATAATAAGTAATCTCTTAACATTTTGCCTACACCACAGTTTTCTAGCTTTTTTATGAGTTTCAAGCAAACAATGTCTGGTCTGATTTATGAGCCGAAACAATATCCAGCCGATTTGGAAAACAATTTTCAACGCGAAGTAAAATGAATAAGTTTAGAGAAATAGTCATCTTCTTATGAAACAATTTTGAATACATGTTGTGAGTTACACACATGTATACGTATACCGAAGAGTGGTGTTTGAACAAAGACCATTTGTACTTTTGTATAATTAATTCGCATGAATAATTGCATGCTTATTCTATAATATAAAACATTGACTTTATCCCAAATCACTTTCCAAATCATACTGCTATATACAACATAATATTTCTGAGGTAAGGAGACCATTAGCCGCGGGTAACACCCAATAGCATAACAGATATTATTTACCATTCGATCACCAAAATTACAGAACTTTTTATTTGTGGTTTAAAACACTTATGCAACTCTAAACTTTTAAAGTTTGACAATCCGTAATCAATAGCATGTATATATGTTACAGATTCGACAATGTCGCAATCGACACAATTATGATTCCATCTAAACAAGGCTAGTGTAAAATAATGTCAAATCGTAAACTTTTGTGCTCTCATACACGTTAATCTATACATTTGACATTGAGCTATTTCAGAGTTGATGGGCATTTATGTAATAACTTAATTTGCAACTAAAAGTCTTTTCACGTATCCTAATACTTTTAACGAAATGGCAAGCTATCCCAGCGGACACTAGCCCATTACGTATCAACAGCGTTTATAGCCGGAAACATCTCAGACCAGTCGAAATAATTTAAACATAGATCAATTTACCGACTTAATCTCCAAAAACATAGTTTTGAACGAGGATCAAATACAATTGGTTCATTATAGACGCACACAGATATACAAGCATCAAAATGTAATGCAACGTAAAATATGAAGTAGATCTTGACTTTAGACGCTCGTGAATTCAGCTTTAGTGAACGATTGTGTGTATAGGCACTGGGACCTTAAACACCTATAACAAAAGATATTAAGTTGTATGTATACACACTCATGCATAATTTGAACTATTAACTCTGAACCATATGTCATTGACGACTTCAACATTAAGACGTTTCCAACAGCCGACTAGTTCAGTCGGAGAGCGCTGTACTACAAATCCGAGGTCTGCGGGCTCGATCCCCGGATCCGTCATATAACTTTTATTGATGGGTCATCAAATCTTTTTTACGACCCGCGACCCCATATCTTTAATTCAACTAGGGCAGCTGTCGGTTTCTGGCATGTGCACGTGACTGTTAAACCAAAAACCCAGGAAAATGCGAGTTTGTAATGATATGGTAACTGATATGCAAAGGCTAACATTTCACATAAAAAGCAGCACCAGAAGTATGGCTATTTAAGAACTTAATGATTTTCTAACATTGTAGAAGTTTTAATGATATTTGTAGGCGCCTATGGCATACCTATGTAATTGAAAAAACATTAAAAAAACAGTTTGCTTTTTACCGAATAATTTATTTATATAAAAAGGTATCGCTATTGCAATGTTTTTTAACTAACATATTCTCGTATCAACCTTTGTATGTAAATCTTTGAATTACGGTTTTATATTGATATTAACACTACAAACTTTCATTTAACTACTGTTGATCATCGGATTATGTTTTGTTTGAAAACAATATCGGTTTAAAATTGAAGTCTATCCAATTCAGGTTTGTTAAAATAATAACTTGCATGCTAAATTGAGTATACACTTATTGTTAGAGGTGGTTGCACATTTTAGTGTGAATAGTTACACGTTAATAACGTCTTCACGTGAAAGGGGGGGTGGGGTAACATATCCAACAAAAGTGTGTTATGAAATGCATTCCATTTTCGCACACCGCCGTAAACATATTGACATCTTACTTAAGTAGGATATCTACACTAAACAATTTATTTTCACAAACGAAGTCCCATAAATTGCAAAAGATCCTTGGCACATATGTAGAATAAATTATTCGCGTGAATAGCAATGTTCAATCTCATGCATAATATAGTATAAAGACATTGACTTTACCACTATCCGGATTAAATCATATTGACATACATTAGTGATACTTGGAATTGAGTCATATAGCAGCCGGTCTAAACCTACCAGTATAACAGATACCATTTATCACTTATTACAATACCAAAATTTCATTAATATGTGTATGTATTGAATGCTTTTAATTGTTTTGTGTAAGTGTGAATTTACTCGATATTAGTAAATTACCATTAATTGATGACGTGATAATACAGCTGATTAGAGGTATTTTCTGTAGTTTGGTATATATGTTTATTAAAATAATAATACAATTTTATTATACATGTCGTATCACTAAAATACACTTAAAAATTACGAAAACCATACTATAATTCAACACTATCACGGTGATTATTGGCCAAACTATCAGATTTGATTACTTTTTTAAAGTGCGGATGTTAATCCCGTACTACGATCGTGTTAACATAAGAAAACATCAACTACTCCATTAAAGAGAAACTAGGAATTTAATTGAAATAAGATGATAGTAGAATAATGAAAAACTTTATATTCCGATTTGGAAACACAATTCAGCAATACTATTTAACAAACTAAGTTTGGTCTAATAGCTTTGGAGAAGCGGTAACATTCGAACAGCTTTTGTAATTCAGGACGTCAACCATAAACATTTAGATACCATGACGAGAAAAATCGAAAAATACCGAGAGTTTGAAAATTACATTTTGACTTTGGGTTCATTAATCGTTTATAAGAAAGTAATGATGAAGTGTTTTGGTGTTTTATTCCATACTTTGAAAGAATGAATAATTTGAATAATATTGTTGTGTTGTTATTTAAAACGCAGAAGATGGATTAACATGCATAGTCACTCTTTGTTACCCATTGCCATCATATGCGTCCCCGTGTGTCGTTACAATGCGCATTCACTTTAGAATGATATATCGTTTCAGTTTTTAATTGTTGACAGACCGCCATCAGTCAGTTTTCATATCACGGTGTCTTATCTTGCCATATATATCTCGCAATTCCCTATTATTAACGTCTTCAACAAATCGCAGGACACGAACTATGATCAGAGTGCTTTCAAATGTTTCATTTCTTATACTAAGAATTGTCTTTATGCTTTCAGGATACTACAAGGTAAAGTATACTGATTTTATTACGTTATATGTGTTGCCATGATATTTGTCTTATGAATGGGATATTAATAGATAGTACACAACTGAGTCTATGCAAGATTTTAAATAACTCTTTTTTTATTAAAATTCAGTGACCTGTATAAACGGCTAGGGCGTTTGAGATTATGTGCACGTGCTTGCATACATACATTTTCCAGTTGTTGCTGGGCATGATTGTTTTGATTTATATATAATAGAACTGTTCAACCGGTCAATACAATTACTTGCAAATAAGTTGAGAACAACATTTATTTATGTTTAGATTCAATAATAAGCTTGTTTGCATCGAAACACTAAAGCGTATTGATCGATTGTCGAGGCCGTTACCTGAACTTAGAAATTGCTAGGTGCCTGTGGGTAAAATCTTGAGAACGCTCGGGGAGTTTGAGTTGAACTCCTGACCTCCTGATTGATCCTCCTGACACTATACCTACAAAGTCAACGGCGTGGTCTGCTTACGAATTTTGGTGTTCTCATAATGAGAAATAATACCATTGCACTCACAATAGTGTTGTTTCATTACATTATAAAATGATTTGTGGAGTGGCCATTGTAATAAATCCAAAGAACAAAAAATACATGATATTATACTAATTGCGAGCTTAATTTTGGGTTGTTCGCTGGTCTCTTTGATAAGATCAGAAAAAAACAACAACAAAAAACAACATGTTGTGAGTGTTTCTAATTGCTGCGAATGGAAACTGCCAGAAGCTGTTCGATTTGTTTGCTAATTCATTTTGCAGATGGATAAAACTCAACACTATCATGTGATATACTTTCTACAACAATGATAAGTTTGGCTTTTAGGAACGATACAATATTTGTAATTGTTTTTTAAAGCAATAACCTAGTGACAATCTTTAATTTGTAATAAATAATAAATATAGATATGCGAATGTACATGCGTTTAAAATGATTTTATATATTACATATGGTGGAAGCAATTGATTATATATTAATTTCACAATAATTTACGAGGTAGAAAACGGTTATTGTAAACACAAATCATAATTATTTGAATTGAAACCCACCCCCCAGATAAAATAGAAAAAAACTTTACAATTACAATGCTATAATGCTTTTAACGTTTTGCCATTCGAAGGCGAGTACTAATATTTGTATCATATCCACTATTAAATGTCACGATCGACAACTTAATTTTAGCAACATTTGTGTACTGTCAAATCTACTATATGTCAAATAGACGTAAATCCATATATCTGACATTGAGCACTTCCCATATCAATGAGCTGTAACTTAATTGGTAACTTACAATTCTTTTCACGTAGCCTAATACTGTTTACGAAATAGAAAGCAATCCCAGCGGACATTAGCCCATTACGTATTAACAGCGTTTATAGCTTGAGACGTCGCAGGCAAGTCGTAACTGATAAAGCATTATATACTGTCATACTGTCAAACTTGCATAATTTCAGAATTATGTTACCCTAAGTTAAATGAACCATCTTTGTCCCTTACGCACTCTGTAAATAAATGTATACATGTATCTTGATTCATATTGCGGTATGAAGCAATTGAATTGGTATATGAAGCTGACAAAATGAAACAAAGAAATATAAATTATATATATAAATTATATATATATATATTCTTTATTTATGTTCACTATCAACAAACGTTATCATAGACACTTAATCAGCTGTAATTATTTTTTTTGCCATCGTGTTTACACAGTATTGGATTTGTTAGGGTGGTGCGGTGACCGAGTGGTAACACTCTGGTCTACCATTCCAGAGGTCCCCTGTTCAATTTCCGGCAGGGGCACTGGACATTGCAGAAATGCTTCGAGTGTTGCCCCCCAACAAGAGATGTACTGGTATGCAACCCGTGTAATTCTCGCGTGTATCTGTGCTATACACTGAGCACGTAAAAGAACCAAGGGATCTTTTCGCTAAGATCTAGAGTATCGCACCCGGGTTCCTTGTATCCCAATACTGTCTCTCCTGCTTGCTGCAGCAAAAACCCAAGGACCCCATTGGAAATTAGAGCTTGCACTTTCATGGGTTATCCTTGACTGCAAGGGCAAAATAAATAAATACATACATATCCGATACAGTATGCTTAGACTTACAACCAAACGTGATTTAACACCATCTACTTTGCACATAACGTTATAATATATGGGCACATTGAGTTGATTAGAAACATATGATATTATTACTAATGACAAGTTACGAAAAGTATTGACAAGTATACGATTATGTTCCCATAGTTTAGAGATATAATTATGAATATATTATAACAAAGAAAGAGATAATAGATTGTGCAAATTATGTAATCAAAATGCTGTAGAATCAGAATATCATTTCATTTTATGTTTCTCAAGGTATAGATTTATAAGATCAAAATATATTGGAATTTGTTCATGGCCTATTGTTGAAAAAATCATTTTATTTATGTCAACAAAAAGTAAAAAATGTATGTGTAATCTTGCCAAATATATTAAAGAATCTCTCTGTTTAAGACAAAATGCTCTTGAAAACCTAAATGTTCTCTGATCATAATGTAATATTCTGCTGTGTTCTTTGTAATATGTCTATGAAATTAGTTCAATAGAAATTGTATTTGTATATATGCATATGATTGTCTTTGCCCTAAGTTTGTTTTGTATGTGTAAATGACCAAAAGCAAATATTTTGCCGATTGCTATTAAACTAAAACTGAAACTGATGTGAAAAGTATCCATAAACGGAACTATCACAAATTTACTAAAACTGAAACTGATGTGAAAAGTATCCATAAACGGAACTATCACCAATTATGTAGGAAGTTCACAGTCTTCACCCGTTGCAAGTTCCAATACAGATCATTATTAGAAGTATAACCTATATAAAATTATGTTGCGGGCACGTTTTTATACACATATAAAACTGACCAAGGCTAACGCTAATAAATAAATAACAAACATTGAAACTCCAGAAAGCATCAAAATATTGATAATGGGCCTTCAAGGGAGACGTCATTTAACATAGGTCCTCTGTTGGAATAAAATGTGTTACAACTAGAATGTCTTCCAATTGTTTAACTGCGCATGTTTAAGCGATATATGCCGAGAAGTTTATCCTGAAGCAGTATAATAATGAGGTCAAAAGCATTCAATATTATATTTCTTACATTGTAGTTGACACACAACTTTAAAAAGAAAACTTTAAAAAGATGTTATTTAAACAAAATATATATTTATTATTAAAATGTACTGTGTGTGTGGAATTTATGAAAATTACCAAGTACTGAAGGGAATGTGGCTTAGAGTTATTCACCATTAATTCGGATTGACCTCAGTCGTGATAAATTGTATCGTAACGAGTGTGTGTGGTAATCACGAGTTGCGGTTGTCACTTTCGTCGTACAATACGGCAGCCAGGTAACCTTTGGATTCCTTTAGGGAAATGATTTATATGGCTACTTTATTGCGTTAGCAGGATTAATTCCGCACTGTAATCCTCTAGAGTAACCGTATTTCTATCATCATTGAGAGCTCCCGCATTAAACTGAGGCTGAAACAAAAATTAGACGTTCTATAAGATGTTAATAGCTCTTCGAGGACTTTGGTGTCGCACAGCCGCAATTTATCAGTTATTTCGGATTCTTTCAGGAATCAATTGGATATCAGGAAATAAATCCACAGCTAATTTCTTCTTATCTTTTCCCATGAAACTCGATGTTTACAATTCAAGATTAAAACATATATTTGAGTATTGGCTTACTTGCATGTGTACAGTATCGTTAATATGATGACAGGTTTATGTATTTTGTTTCATAACAATTGATTAAATAATCGAAACGAACTGTTTACAGAACTGAACACTTCCACATATGACGCAAGTATTAATACCAAACAGTTATTTTTCTCGACACAATATAAACACTATCGTAGGGTTTTTGCTTGCTAAATATAATGACATACATCGCATATGAAGAACATATATACTAGTCTAACAGCATGATGACATTACCACTTGCAGCTATAATGCTTTCAGAATCTACTATTAATTGAAGTACCAATCTGCTTATTTGAGTTATAATCTATTAGTGATTTTAATACAAATGCACTTATCATACGTTATCTGTCTCAGTATTCAATGATACCGGAAATGTAAACACATTTTTCATGTGTCGTTTAAAATAACTACAACTCATTGCATTTCCCATTATCAGACATTTATCGATTGTTTGGGCATTTGTATTAAAACAAACTGTTTAAATTATTATCTTTACTCTTTAAGTGTTCTTAATATACATATTATCGTGTGTATGTATGACATTGCACTTTTTATTTCAGATGTGAAGTGCAGTGAGAACCCATATGAGACAAATCTTGACACATATAGCGACGTATGCAACACCCTTACCATGGTGACATTCCCAACGAAAGCGGTATGTGTTTTATTACGTTTGTCTCCAAGGTTAATAACTTCTTTTATATGAAATGCACCGTATGATAAAATAAATACATGAATGCATAGATTCTCTCATTGATGCCAAAGGAGAGCTTGATTGCTTAGATTGCTTAATTAAGCTCTACAGAAAAATATAGGTAGAAATTCCACGGAAGCACGTCAAGTGTATATATTGCTAAACATGTTGACTATTGTGAAATGGTAGCAAACTGTCAAAGCAAATATACTGACATTAATTTTAAATTTAAATATGTCAATCATATAATGTTTTGAATTTTATAAATTACCAATACATGATACAATTATATTGTTCAGTGTATTGTTATATGTGGAAAAAGTACTTGAGTAGGATACATTAATGCATTTACAAATACACACTGATCATTGTTAAGTCATTGAAGTTAATTTTCAATTTTTGTCTACATGTTCCGGACTATTTACATCAGTCTAATATTCCATAAAATAAAGAAATCTGATTTTGTAAAACTGTATATTGATATTGATCAATTAGATAGGTGTCTATTGTTCAGGTTTGGTTCCTTAGTAAACATATTTGTAAGTAAATGTTCAAGTGGTCACACATTTTTAAAAGACATTATTAAGCGTTTGTGACGCTGCACAATTTAGTAAAATGTACTTTTTACAGAGAAAAAGAAAGTTTGCTATATTTTTTAGCGCCAGTACTTAAATGAATTAAAAGCGTATAGTCGTTCACGGTACCGCTTCGTTTCTAGAAATTCACGTAACTCATGCCAATCAAACAACATTATATTCGCGTATTTGAGTTGTCTCCCGTTCAGTCACCATCTATAATAACTGGCAGTTCGTTTTTTCTATGCATAAAAATATCTTAATCTTACAAACATAACGAATGGTTGTTCAATCATCAATTTCCAGATAATGTGTCATTTATTCTATTACTGAATAATGTTTCAATAGAACGTTTAAGAGCAATGGCTCTTTATGAAACAGCACATGTATGTGATTTTTGTTTGAACTTTCATTGAATTGTTGCATTTATATTGTTGTCATCAGACCGCATTTTGTAAGCAAAATATCGCGTGTGTTGCGATTGTGCTCAGTTAATTGATGCATGCACTTATAAGTTGTTTTCTATTCAATAAGTTTTTAAAAACGTATAGTGTGAATAAGGTCTGAGAAAGTAAATCGTGTTATAAAAGTTTTAATAATTCGAAAACGGAAACTCAGCATGTACAGTTTACTAGGTTTACTACTTTAGATGGTTGAACAAGCCCCACATATTAGTCGAATGTGAGTAAATGTTCAATTTATGGTCACTTTGTTGGATACATGTCGAAGGTAAGTACATGAACACAAGTTTTAATTTTCAGTTGGTGAACATGGAGGATTCAAATAAGTATTTTGGTATTTTGGTCACGCGGTAACTAAACTATTATTGTTGCCTTGTTGTTGGACTTAAACATTTATGTTTTATGTTCTATAACGACTAATGGAACAACATATCCCAGCAAACCTGTGTTATATTGAACATTCTGAGACGAAGTATTACTGTTTATGAGTTGCTGTGAGAAATACATCGTGATGCTCAAAACATACGGATTAATGTAATTTTGTTTCTTTTAGAACATGTGTTGAGTACATATAGACATTTACAGATATGAACGCTGTATGTAATACATGGAGACTTATTCAGAATGCGAGATTTCTCTCCCTGCTTCAATGCCTTTTTAAAAAATAACCAGTAATTTTTTATACTTTAAACTGTATATTTTTAAATATCTTTTATTGTAAGCCCAATGTTTCTCAGTTATATGATTGCAATAAGTAAGTGTGAAATCTTTTTTGGAAACAATTTATATGGGAAAACATTATAATATTGTTGTATTAATGAAGATCGCTACCAATATAAATGATCTGCCAATAATTTATAAAAGACACGATGTTGTAAACAACTACATGTGAACTAATCTATCTTAAATGGCTGTTCTAAATATACCCACCGAGAACTGTGCGTAAGTTTTTAAAGTTTAATCTTCATACTGCGTTTCATAGTAAATGAATAAAACGGAGATTACATCGCCATTAATCAATGCATTTGGTATCTAAGGAAGTGGAATTTTCATTGTTTAAGCCAATTTTCTGCTAAATATATCTTCGATTTTAGCAGCTTACGTCAGGTCGAGATATACGGCGTGAAATGTATAGTTAAAGTAAAGCGAGTTAAAATATCACGGACTTGCATACTTTATATGCGGGAATTTCTTATTAAATTGTTTTTGTTAAATCAACGATTTGTGATTTAATATCATGCACTACTAAATAATGTGTTATTAATTTGATAATATGAACGTTTAAATCGTTTAACATGTGATCATTCTGTTTATATAGAACCTTACGCACATATGGCACAAGTCGCATCTTCTTTGAAATACATCACGTATAATTGAAAATAACCAGACTTGGATTAAATTTGTTTTTAACAAAGTAAAAATCATGTCGGTGAACGAGCCCATTCGGACTTTACAACATGTGAGTACCATAATAAATACATAATATAAGTACACCTTATTGTATATTTTATACGTACGCAATTTGTTTTATGACATGAACAGTGTTTAAGACATCCCAGATAAGGTTAGATAAGTAGGACAGACTTTAATACATAGAACATGGACTTTTAACTAAAGCAACGATATCATGTAAAGAATATTGTACTCGTGGCGCAAACATTGATTTCCCATTATGTACCATGATTATCATAGTGAATTAATATCGCCTTTTGGAAAAGTCATTATATTGTAAAGAGTGATCAAATAAATTAAATGGCATAGCGTTAAAAAGTATTTTTTAATCAAATAATTGTTTAGAACATATATGTCTATAGTGGTTTATGAATACATATGAATATTCATTTCAGGTAGAAAATAAATCTCACACGTAATCTAATACATTATAAAACTTTATATGAGTACAAGAACCTAGGTAACTAAAATTTATAACTCTGATCGTTGTTCAATGCTAATATACTATGAATTTACACATTTTGCAGTTTCTCAGCGTTCCACATTTATTGTATTATTACTGATATAGAAAAATAATACAATGTAACAGTAACTGAATGGTGGCACGTTACTACGTTTGAGGGTAGAATTGAAAAGAACCAATAATATTTAAAATCTGTCCAAAGACAAATGTATGACATGTATAACGGTTATTATATTATCTTTTAGTAGACGAACAGTTAAAGAGTTTTTCTTTAGTTTTCAGAAAATTGCTTTAAAACACCGTTCATGTGCATTCAAGTTAGATTGAATATTTAAGCGATAAACATAATAAAAACGCGAGATTGGCTTCGGGCAGCTCATGAGAACTACGACCTGCTTCCGACGCTGACAGAGGCCAATCTCGCATTTGCACGTGAAAGTTCGGATATCGTCGCGGGAAATTAACATGGAGTATATTGGGACACAAACAAATAAAAAAGAGCATTTTTAACTCGTTAAGTCTATGTTATCAAAGCTTGAAATTTTGAGTATTTATGTGGCTTACATGTTTATCGTAAGATAAAGCCAAGAAAAAGCAATGTCCAAAGGCTTTATATATATATATATATATATATATATATATATATATATATATATATATATATATATATATATATATATATATATATATATATATATATATATATATATACTAACAACAAATTGTATATATTTTACAAAAAATGACACAGACTATTATGATAATGTGATATCACATTTTGTACACATTTTACTTTAAGCGGACACTATTTATAATATTATTTCTGAATGAAGTGACGAACTAAAATACCACAAATAAATATTTTATTTGAAATGTCAGCATCAGAATTGCATTCCTAAAAGTAATAAAAATGGAATCAATTTAGATCAACGTCAGCATCCAATTACAAGAGTATCACATGTCTAAGCGAAATTATAGCCGTCAGTTAACTCATCACCGACCGTAGTGGCGATAGAAGAATGTTAAACAGTGACATGCATGATAGCTGCGAATATTATCGACGGATATTTACGGCTTGTGGTATAATATAGATCTATCTTGTTAAAGTCTATATGAATTGCATAAAAAGTTGATTCAAATATCCTTTTAAACGTGGAGTACTGACTTGGCTTTGTGTTTTATAATTGCAATGTATTTGCGGATATGCGCATTACCTAATTAAGCGGTAATTAAGCGGTAAGATACTTTGAAAGAACACAACAACGGTTCTTGTAACGAAATCAGATATCAGTGGACATACACGTAAACATGGAAAACGTTACACACCCGGTGGATTACGTAAGCAATATTAATTTTATCTATCGCAAAAGTCGCATATAAACATGCACTTATTATTAGTTTTTGGTGGTGTGTTCGTCTGTTAAATATAATAAATATACCATATTGATATTATTTTTAACATTTGCAATAATTATCTTCTACAAAAATGTGAAAAAAATGCATGAGTGTAATTGCATGCTTGCGCTTCCTTGAAGGATTTATAAGCAACGGGTGTATATAAGACGTTTCTTATCTGTATATGCTGAGAAATGTCTTGCATTATTGTGCTTTGATCGACGAACAACTATTTATTAATGAAGTCGAAATGTGGCACGTAAATAACAGTTAAATAATCATTTCGCATGCGATAAACGTTCTTTATATATTGAATGCAATTTTGATTCTCATAATGTACAATTGATAAGTTGTCTTTCTAAATATTTGAGGGTATCCATTCAAGTTTCTACTGATTTACAATTTAAGTTTTTACTGATTTCCACAATGTTCCAAATAAATACTTAGATAGGATGTGCGAAATTCATACACGTGCTGTCCAGATTACCGATTCATTTGTAAAGATATTAACCTTCATCTATATGTCATCTATTCTAATCACGTCCGCATTAAATGTCTAGGTTACGTTATACATATTGCAATTGACAAGTTATGTCTTGTGCGAAATTACACGTTCTACTAGGAACAGCTTCTGATCCACTTAAATGCACAAATAATGCATTAAGTAGAAAGGCATCGTATTGCTATTTACATCATATTAAACCCCTGGCCGCATTGATAATTGCCAAAAACCATATTTGGAGAGGTAATGGGCATGCTCTATTATATATAAAGTGAACGTGTAATTTAATATATTGAAAGCTAACACATTTCACACAAATGTAGCATTATGGCATGTATCGAAATGTTGCATTCCCTTTCTCTATTGCTTATACACATAATACTTTATGTTTTAATTGTTTAGAAGTAATAATTCTGAACATCTGAACTTCGTGTCTAAAATTATATATGAGCTCAACATGTATCTGGTATTTAATTTAAACCACCATTCATGGTCATCCAACTAAACGTTATCAATATACGACACGTACTTAAGCTTTATTTTATACTATGATATAACTGCTATCTTTTGTGAATGCATTTGGTTGAAGCAAATTTCATTACCTCTATGTTGCTGTAAATTTGTTTGCTTAACACCGTATTCGTCTTTCTTAAATGTCCCGTATTTTCTCGTCCAGACATACCGGAATCTGATTCGTATGCTGCAGTAATTGAAATCTGGTGACACATGTCGGCAAAAATAACCACATTGGCCGGTATGTAAAGGGAAATCGTTCTTTAAACTTGACATGTTGCGATGTCACAAACGGGATGCAATGTGACTCCATTTAAGCTCATTTAACGTTAACTGTCTAAACACTTAATTTTTCTATATCGATTAAGGTAATATTTAATATAAAACGTATAGTAAACATTTATATATAACTTTGATATATCAGTATATTCCTATATGTCTATTAGATATATATATAGATTTTTATGTGTCTCGCTTGCGAACAACTATTGTGACGAGAAAGTTGGCCGTAGCGAGAAATCACTACGATTTATTTAAAAAAGAAGTACTGATGAATCAATTATGTAAAAGATTTCATTTCTTCAACAACATATATTTTCAAATCGGCTTACAATGTAGAAATTATGTGCAATTAATTAATTTTGAACGGATTATAAACCGAAAACAAACACTTTACTACGTCATAGCCACGTAGCATTTTCGCACAACACAGGTAGTCACCAAGAGATTAGAGCTCAAAACTTGATAAGTTAAAATCAAACTTCTTTAAGCAATTACATCCTTAATTTTAGTTTAAGTAGTTTTAGTTTTAGCAGCGCCACAGGCATCACATCAGCCGACCTCTCTTAACGGATCTTATATAAATATATAAGAAATACTCTCGTATAAAAGGCAAACAATGTAAATGCAATATATTGTAAAACGGCAAGCGCGAACTGACATATACAAGGTAAATCTTCTGTAGCTTATTCTGCAATAATATTCGGCTAATAATGAACAGTTGAGTCGATACATTTTCTATCTGTGTAAAAATCACAGGTTTTTGACAATGAACGTCATGCGCCGAAACATAATGGAAACAAATGAAGCATCCTATAAGGCCTGATTAATTTCTAGCATAATCAATATAAAGACCACAACATAATACATTAAATACAACATTCCACTCACAACTTAAAAATGTTATGTGTTGAGTTGCACGCCTTTCTTTAGATCTTCACAAGCCATATTAAGTAACATCTGGATATTTTGCAATTTCGTGTAGTCCATTACTGTTACAAATGATTTAATTAAATCTACATAATTCACTTAAGTCAATAAGAAGGATTAAAGAAAACAATGAAAATGAGCACAAGCATTGATAGAACAGCAAATCATTGAATCAAAGCTGCATCAACAAATGTAGCTTTTAATGTTTATGAGAGTTTTTATTATTGTAAAAACGACCACAACTGCACACACTTACTGTATCTTAGGTGTCAACCCATAATAGTTTTCTACTCCATATAGTGTAAGGACGCTCTTTGCTGTCCACCAGACTTTGATACTGAACACCTTGCATTGTGTTCTATCTTTTTGTATGTGACCATAACATAAAAGTGGTTTAAATCTTTTTAATCATATTCCATTTCATTCTTATCTTGATCACCATAGCCACAGAACATCACAAGCATCATTAACAACAGCAACATAAACAAGGACACCTCATCATCATTTTCTTTTATCATCGTCAATAACAAACACAATTATTCTACCATGTCCATCTGATAGGGATTTTGAAAATGATGATGATGAGGTTGAACTATAACAACGGCGATTATGATGATGACTACGATTATGATAATGCTTTTTCAACTGACGAAATGAGGATGTACTCGTCAAAAAACAAAGTGAGCTCCGTTTCACTACATAAACGTACTACTTCAACGCACTCTCTTTGGTTTTGAAGGCCGATGCTAGGTGAACACTAAAGTGCGGTTCAAACACCATCAAAAATCTTAAAGGGTATTGATAGTTTCTTTCTATTTCTCATTGATTGCTTTGAATGATTGCTTTGTATTTAAATAATATTTTAACCGTGATAATCATATGTTACGCTTTTATGTATTATTTCAGACAATACACTCATAAGGGTTGTTACACACATGAATACGTCCATGTATGCAAATGTGGAAACTGTTTAAGCAAAACCAAGCGTCATTTGTTATAGATATAATATACCCGTATATAACAAACCAGCACATTTACTGAGTTGAATTTAGATTATAATGATATAGCACATTTACTGAGTTGATTTTAGATTATAATGATATAGAATTCAATATCTGTTGCAAACGGTATTTTTCTGGTCTGTAAAGATAATAATATATGCGTACTGAAACCGAAATGCAATAAATTATGTGTGTTGTTTTAATTCGGATACAAATTATAATCACTTAACCATACGCCCGAATTCCTGTAATTCATGCAACCTGAAACCTGAAAGTCTGTGCCTCGGAGTTTGGAGTAAAAGATATGAGATAAGCTTCTTTTTATAAAACATCGAAGACAGATCATGGTAAAGTACCTAAGTATATCAATGGCGCCGTATGTTGTCCTATTTGTTCTCCTCTTAATTAGTTCAACATTTAAATTTGAAATTCAATTAGTGCTGGCCTTTGGCTTTCGCTGCAAATAACTTATCAGTATATATGCCACACAAAATTGCAATAACCAGACAATGGCCTGATGCCTTTATTATTTCGTACCGTTAATAACTAAGGATCATTTTAATATACACTCATTATGCATTTCTTACAAAGACCAACGGGTTTTTTGTAATTGAAACTTAATCTCTTGGACTGAAACTTCTAATCCCATTCCTAGGCGCGGTTAGTGAATAGATTCGGATTTATCTGACAACATAAGTACACTCAAAACAGTTGAAGTGCAACGTATTTTTTCTAATATTTAAAAAAACTGACAAGGTATCAACACAATTTTCGCACATTGTTGTTAAAGAAAATTTGCAACAACGTTCAATTAAAATCGTTCATCGATGACGCTCTGTAAATGCTGGAAAACGTGCGGATGTGTTTTCCTTGTGCTGCACCTGCAAATTAAAGTATGCTTACAAAATTGAATTTCATGTGTATGTTATTGTTTTCTTAAGACATTCTGAGCAACAAGATTTGTTTCGATATTATATTAATAAGCGTGTGTGTGAAATTAGACTATTGTAGACAGTTCGATCGTAAGCAGACATATAATTGAACGCAAGCTAAAACCGCATGTGCAACACAAACATGACACAAATGGGGCATAAACAAAATCGAACGTTTTCGCTGTTTTTAAAGCCCTATTTCAAATAGTATAACACATTGTTGCGAAACGTTTTCACATTGATTTAAAGAGGCGACATGTCACCCTTTGCAACCTACAGGAACCTTAGTGGATCAATATACGAGAATCGAGAAACTTTTTATCGGCATGCAGCTGATAGTGTGGGTCCTTGATAAGATACGTGTGCCAATCTGTCATCCGAGTAATTTGTTAACATACATGATACTTACCAATCAGGAATGCATTCGTAATGAGTGTATGTTCATGTGTTTATTAAAAAGTGACATTACTCTTGTTTAATGGTTTTCATCGAATCTTGTATACATCAATACGGATATAATAAATAGCCGACATTTCAATATAAAAATTGATATAAATTCCGAATGTAAACGACATCGTGTGTGAGATGGTCGATATATTATAAAAAAGAGAATTGCGTTATCAGCAACTTCAAATGTAGCTAATTACTCATATTTGTTCATTGTTAATATCATTTAAGCATGCTTTTATTAAAGGAGCCTTTTCACGTTTTGTTAAATTGACAAAATTAAAAAAAAGTTGTTTCAGATTCGCAAATTTTCGTTTTAGTTATGATATTTGTGAGGAAATAGTAATACTGATAATTTACCATGCTATAAAATATTCTTTATATGTATCTTTTGACGATTTGAAAACCTGAAAATTATAAAGCGTTGCAACGTGAAACGATTGAATAATTTGGAAAATTGTATTGTTGTCTTTATATTTTGGGAAACTACGAGGATTGCTTTTGTCATTAAAAAATACATCCGTTCGTAGTATGAGCACGGATGATCGAGTGGTCTAAGCGGGAGACTTTTTACTCCAGGACTCCAGAGGTCAGTGGTTCGAGTCCAGTTAAGGGTTACTTTTTTTCCTTTTTTAATTGTATTCATGTTTTTTTTTACTGGAGATTTTTGAGTCCAATGTTTACATTTATCAATATAAAGCATTTAATGACAAGCTTCAATACATGCCAAAATCTGTGGAAAGGCCCCTTTAAGAACTTATTCCGGATTTTATTAAAAGATCTGCGATCACGACGGCTATTCGTCGATTAAGTTCATTTTAGAGCACAGCTCTCTCTCCCTGCTGTATTTGTCGAATCAAAAGAATAACTGAACCATATGGTGTTTGGATTAATCCGGGAAACGTTATCACTAAGTGTTTTTCGTGATAACGGGCCAAATACGCACGTTAAAACGATTGATTTCATCACGTTCTGTTTTTGGTGACAAGTTAAATTTGTTGTTATATATACGAATTCTTATTTTAAATAAATTGTGTTATAGCATGCATCACCTTAACTTGTACAAATATATTTCTCAATAGCATTGCACATGTAATAGTTTATAAACACGTTGAACATGAATATAAGACGTCCGTTCAAAAAGCATGTTACCTAGTTTAATAACCGCCTACGTATAATATTGGCTAAACACACATTGACCATTTAACACAAATATTTATGTATTTCATGTAGTAAATTGTATCAGTATATGTGTTTTATACAATGAGCAATTATTTCAAGTATACCAGTTACAACATTTAAATACAATTGTGTTAATTTGCGAATCAAATTGGATTAACCAATGATTTATTTAATCATTAAGTGCCCTAAACTTGCATAATCATACTTCTTGCTCCGATACCTATCATGTGGTTGCCTTTGTTAATTGTGTACTTTTGTTTTAGAGCATATCTTGAAAATTAAAAGAGATATTATTGAATAATTTATCGGTATACAAAAGTCATTGAATTCAAGTGCATAAGGAGTATATCTTGAAAAATAAAAGAGGTATCACGTTGAAACGTTATAGTTTGGAGAGATTATCGAGAAGATGTGCAACGCATTAGAAGTAATAACTCTTGATTCCATTTTAAAGAGTATTTTTCCATTATATATTGCTGTATTTAAGTTTTAAGTATTTATGAACAAATGCAAGTGGTATTAATTTCTAAATTTATAAGAAGCTGGATGTCAATACATGGAAAACCGTGCATAACAACCTCAATAGCTTTTTTCATAATTTCACCGTTATTTCATTGTATCATTTTCATTCTTAAATATTGTCAATAGTATGTCTTGAAAATACAAAACCATAAGAGGATTAAACTGAATGTGTAGGGTTTTGGTTGGGAAACCAGTTATCAAAACGGCATTGCCAATGGCATCTGACAAAGTGGCATGAGAGGGTTATTTCAGATACGACAGTGACAGGTCTATTTAAACCAGCTTATGTTTTCATTTAAAAAAAATTGAGAAAACGTGAACTTAGATTTTCAAAACTTCAAAATGTTATTCTGAGGTCAAAAGGGTGTAGATCCCCCCACATCTAATTCGAAGTTACAAACCACGCTGATAAATGTAATCAACTAATGGCACTTGAATTCAAACACTTTACATAGCATGTAATTTTGAAAGGATAAAACTGAATCAGTAAGGTTTCTACATACATAATAGTGGTTTTCTATCTCCAAAATCAAGCACATGCACAGTCGGTCAAGGTGCATTATTCGTACTCAAGATATACAACCCCAACCCAACGTCTATATGTTATCTACTGAAAATCGAGATCTCATTTGATGACAGGACTGCGCTGATAATATTTAAACGGAATATTTCTGTCTCGTGTGAAATTTCTTGTTGCATGAGGAACAGCTTTCGGATTCATTGAAATGAATTTACCAAAAACAAAATGTGTTGGTTTTATCATCTATTTATTTGTCAATTTGTTAATTCTGGAAATCTGTATTAAGAATTCGTGATGATTCGGAAAAGAATGAAAATGTTACATCGTTAATTAAAATAATATAAAAATCGTAGAGCCAAATTAAAGAATTTTAGCATGCTGTATTGTGTTTATATTCAGAGTAATAAAGCACAGATGGATCTTACTTGTTTTTATGTATGATAATATTATATAAGCAAGTGGAAAGCATGGCTCGTAGGTGTTTCCCTATTTTGTTTAGCCAAGCAAACCAAACACACACATCGTAAATCAACATTAATAAGGTATCTCATTACATTCATCGTTTCTGTGGGACATTTCATATGACAAAAATAAAACACAACATCCGAAACACATAACGCGATATTACAACATAATAAGTTAACTTGGTAACATTGCATGTGATTTAACTCTCTTGTATACTGCTAAAATAAAACTGTATTTATTCAACGGGATAAAGTTGTTTTAATAATGCTTGCTGATGCGAAACCCACTTAGCTTGCCTAAATAAACAAAAATAAACAATTAATGCGTCTAAGTAAAGCTCTTGTTCATATTGTTAATATATCGCATAATCGGATTAGTATGTTGCGATAATGGCAATCTGATGACATATGCAGGCGTCAATAACCACATGCCTAGTAGGTCAAAGGGAATCGCTCTTTAAAAGTGCTATATTGCAGCGATACCAACAAAAGGAACGTGTATGTAATACGATTGAAGTTCATTTAAAGTAATCCTGATCAATGGCTATAAATATATGTATTCAATCAATCGAATGCATTATTATGCTAATATTATAAAACCAACTTATAGCATTAGATCGCAATGATGAATTTAGATTCACCTATATGCAGATATATTTGACTATTTAACGGTAGGGGTAAGTAACAATGAGCGTGATTTAGAGATAAAGATGTAACAGGCACAGGAAATTTGGTATATTAATTATTTCAGTACCTGAAAATACTAACATATAGATGTGCCTTTTACAGTGTAAGTATAGGTTTATGATGTGGTTAATCATATTGATCATTTATGAGATTTGTTTGGGTGATTCCACTTTCGTTATGTGCTGTTTGAGTATTTAAATTTGTAAAACGCATGAGGTTTTGGTCCTTACAAATCGATTTAGCCTTGATATGCGTTGCATAAGCTTACTTTGCATTATACTGTTGAAAGTACAGAAACTGTATGTATATTAGCCGATTGTATTCTTCATTTTATACTCCTACCTATTCTTCTTTGATTAGTTACTGCATCATACACGCTGAAGTGTGCCTTTAACTATTCACATATAGGGTGTCAGGCTATCAACTATGTCGTTTAGTAGTTGGTGGTTCACACTATTCACACACCGGATGGCAGGCTACTATGTCGTTTGGTGGAAGATGGTTCACACTATTCACACACAGAATGTCAGGCTACCAAGTATGTCGGTTAGTGGTTTATAGTGTACACTATTCACACACAGGATGGCAGGCTACTTACTATGTCGTTTAGTGGTAGATGGTTCACACTATTCACACACAGGATGGCAGGCTTCTAACTATGTCGTTCAGTGGTAGATGGTTCACACTATTCACACATAGAATGTCAGGCTACCAACTATGTCGTTTTGTTGTGGATGGTTCACACTATTCACGCACATAATGTCAGGCTACCAACTATGTCGTTTAGTTGTGGATGGTTCACACTATTCACTCACAGAATGTCAGGCAACCAACTATGTCGTTTAGTGGTTGATGGTTCACACTCTTTACACACAAAATGTCAGGCTACCAACTATGTAGTTTAGTGTTTGATGGTTCACACTATTCACACGCAGAATGTCAGGATACCAACTATGTCGTTTAGTGGTTGATGATTCACACTATTAACACACAGAATGTCAGGCTACCAACTATGTCGTTCAGTGGTAGACGGTTCACACTATTCACACACAGAATGTCAGGCTACCAACTATGTCGTTTGTACATCCTTATTTTTAGTTTAAGTAGTTTAAGGATTAGCAGCGCCAAAGGCTTCATATCGGCCACATCTCTTTAAAGATCTATATATAGAAATAAGAAATACTCTCGTTTTAAAGGCACAAACTGTAAATGCAATATATTCTAACACGGCAAGGGCAAACTGACATATACAAGGTAAATCTCCTGTAGGTTATTCTGCAATAATATTCGGCTTATAATGAACAGTTGAGTCGATACATTTTCTCTCTGTGTAAAAATCACAGGTTTTTCACAACGAACGTCATGCGCCGAAAAATAATGCAAACAAATGAAGCATCTTATCAGGCCTGATTAATTTCTAGCATAGTCAATATTAAGACCACAACTTAATAATACAACATTTAACTCACAACTTAAAAATGTTATGTGTTGAGTTTTACGACTTTCTTCAGATCTTCAAAAGCCATATTTAGTAACTCATTGAAATATTGTAATTTCGTGTGCTTCTTTACTGTTACAAATGATTGAACTAAATGTACACAATTCACTTAAGTCAATACGGATTATTTAAAAAAAAAACTATGAAAATGAGCACTCGCATTGATGGAACAGCAAATCATTGAATCAAAGCTGCACCAACAATGGAGCTTTTAATGTTTATTAGAGTTTGTATTATTGTAAAAACAACAAAAACAGCAAACACTAACTGTAACTGTATTGTGCCCTGTTGCACCATACTTTGGCGTCAACCCAAAATAGTTTTCTACTCAAAATAATGTTATAGTAAGGACGCTCTTTCCTGTCACCAGACGTTGATACTGAAAACCTTGCATTGTGTTCTATTTTTTTTGTATGTGGCCAGAAAAGTTGTTTAAATCCTTTAAATCATATTCCATTTTATCCTTACCTTGATCACCATAGCCAGAGAACATCACAAGCATCATTTACAACAGCAACAAAAACAAGGGCACCTCATCATCATTTTCTTTTATCATCATAAATAACAAACATAAGTATTCTATTATATCCGCAATTATGTCCATCTGATAGGGATTTTCAATATGATGATGATGATGATGTGATTGAAGTATAACAACAACGATTATGATTATGACAGCGATTATGATAATGCTTACTCAACTGACGAAATGATGATGGACTAGGCAAAAACAAAGTGAGCTCCGTTTCACTACATAAACGTACTACTTCAACGCACGCTCTTTTGTTTTAAAGGCCGATGTTAGGTGAACACCAAAGTGCGGTCAAACACCATCATACATCTTTACTGGTATTGATTGTTTCTTTCTATTTCTTATTGATTGCTTGGCATGATTGCTTTGTATTTAATATTATTTTAACTGTGATAGTCATATGTTACACTTTTGCGTATCATTTTAGACCATACACTCATAAGGGTTGTTACACACATAGACACGTCCATGTATGCACATTTGGAAATTGTATAAGCAAAACCAAGCGTCATTTGTTATAGATACAAAATACCCATATATAACAAATTAGCACATTTGCTGAGTTGATTTTAGATTAAAATGATATAAAATTCAATATCTGTTGCAAACGGTTATTTTCTGGTCTGTAAAGATTTTAATATTAGCGTACTAAAACCGAAATGAAATAAACTCTGTGTGTTGTTTTAATTTGGATAAATTTATAATCACTAAACCATACGCCGGAATTCCTGTAATTCATGCAACCTGAAACCTGAAAGTCTGTGCCTCGGAGTTTGTAGTGAAAGATATGAGATAAGCTTCTTGTTATAAATCATCGAAGACAGATCATGGTAAAGTATCTAAGTATATCAATGGCGCCGTATGTTGTCCTATTTGTTCTCCTCTTAATTAGTTCAACATTTAAAATTGAAATTCAATTAGTGTTGGCCTTTGGCTTTCGCTGCGAATAACTTATCAGTATATATGCCACACAAAATTGCAATAACCAGACAATGGCCTGATGCCTTTATTATTTCGTACCGTTAATAACTAAGGATCATTTTAATACACACTCATTATGCATTTCTTACAAAGACCAACGGGTTTTTTGTAATTGAAACTTAATCTCTTGGACTGAAACTTCTAATCCCATTTCTAGGCGCGGTTAGTGAATAGATACGGATTTATCTGACAACATAAGTACACTCAAAACAGTTGAAGTGCAACGTATTTTTTTCTAATATTAAAAAAATTACAAGGTATCAACACAATTTTCGCACATTGTTGTTTAAGAACATTTGCAGCAACGTTCGTTTAAACTCGTTCATCGATGACGCTCTGTAAATGCTGGAAACGTGCGGATGTGTTTTCCGTTTGCTGCACCTGCAAATGAAAGTATGCTTACATAATTGAATTTCATGTGTATGTTATTGTTTTCTTAAGACATTCTGAGAAACAAGATTTGTTTCGATATTATATTAATAAGCGTGTGTGTGCCATAAGACTATTGTAGAGAGTTCGATCGTTAGCAGCCATGTAATTGAACACGAGCTAAAACCGCTTTTGCAACACAAACATGACACAAATGGGGCATAAACAAAATCGAACGTTTACGCTGCTTTTAAAGCCTAATTAAAATAGTATAACACATTGTTGCGAAACGTTTTTACACTGATTTAAAGAGGCGACATGTCACCCTTTGCAACCTACAGGAAACTTAGTGGATCAATATACGAGAATGGATAAAGATTTTATCGGCATGCAGCTGATAGTGTGGGTCCTCGATAAGATACATGCGCCAATCTGTCATCCGAGTAATTTGTTAACATGCATGATACTTACCAACCAGGAATGCATTCGTAATGAGTGTATGTTCATGTGTTTATTAAAAAGTGACATTACTCTTGTTTAATGGTTTTCATCGAATCGGGTATATATCAATACGGATATAATTAATAGCCGACATGTCAATATAAAAATTGATATAAATTCCGAATGTAAACGACATCCGTGTGTGAGGTGGTCGATATATTATAAAAAAGAGAATTGCGTTATCAGCAACTTCAAATGTAGCTAATTACTCATATTTGTTCATTGTTAATATCATTTAAGCATGCTTTTATTAAAGGGGCCTTTTCACGTTTTGTTAAATTGACAAAATTAAAAAAAGTTGTTTCAGATTCGCAAATTTTCGTTTTAGTTATGATATTTGTGAGGAAATAGTAATACTGATAATTGACCATGCTATAAAATATTCTTTATACGTGTCTTTTGACGATTTGAAAACCTGAAAATTAAAAGGCGTTGCAACGTGAAACGATTGAATAATTTGGAAAATTCTGTTGTTGTCATTATATTTTGGGAAACTACGAGGATTGCTTTTGTCATTAAAAAATACATCCGTTCGTAGTATGAGCACGGATGATCGAGTGGTCTAAGCGGGAGAATTTTTACTCCAGGTCTCCAGAGGTCAGTGGTTCGAGTCCAGTTAAGGGTTACTTTTTTCCTTTTTTAATTGTATTCAAGTTTTTTTTTACTGGAGATTTTTAAGTCCAATGTTTACATTTATCAATATAAAGCATTTAATGACAAGCTTCAATACATGCCAAAATCTGTGGAAAGGCCCCTTTAAAAACTTATTCCGGATTTTATTAAATGATCTGCGATCACGACGGCTATTCGTTGATGAAGTTCATTTTAGAGCGCAGCTCTCTCTCCCTGCTGTATTTGTCGAATCAAAAGAATAACTGAACCATATGGTGTTTGGATTAATCCCGGCAACGTATTTATCACTAAGTGTTTTTCGTGATAACGGGCCAAATACGCACGTTAAAACGATTGATTTCATCACGTTCTGTTTTTGGTGACAAGTGAAATTTGTTGTTATATATACGAATTTTATTTTAAATGAATTGTGTTATAGCATGCATCAACTTAACTTGTACAAATATATTTTCCCAATAGCATTGCACATGTAATAGTTTATCAACACGTTGAAAATGAATATAAGACGTCCGTTCCAAAAGCATGTTACCTAGTTTAATAACCGCCTACGTATAATATTGGCTAAACACACATTGACCATTTAACACAAATATTTATGTATTTCATGTAGTAAATTGTATCAGTATATGTGTTTTATACAATGAGCAATTATTTCAAGTAGACCAGTTTCAACATTTTAATACAATTGTGTTTATTTGCGAATCAAATTGGATAAACCAATGATTTATTTAATCATTAAGTGCCCTAAACTTGCATAATCATACTTCATGCTCCGATACCTATCATGTGGTTGCCTTTGTTAATTGTGTACTTTTGTTTTGGAGCATATCTTGAAAATTAAAAGAGATATTATTGAATAATCTATCGGTATACATAAGTCATTGAATTCAAGTGCATAAGGAGTATATCTTGAAAAATAAAAGAGGTATCACGTTGAAACGTTATAGTTTGGAGAGATTATCGAGAAGATGTGCAATGCATTAGAAGTAATAACTCTTGCTTCCATTTTAAAGAGTATTTCCCATTATATATTGCTGTATTTAAGTTTTAAGTATTTAAGAAAAATTGCAAGTGGTATTAATTTCTAAATTTATAAGAAGCTAGATGTCAATACATGGAAAACCGTGCATAAAAACCTCTATAGCTTTTTCATAATTTCACCGTTATTTCATTGTGTGTTTTCATTCTTAAATAGTGTCAATAGTATTTTTTTGACTATACAAAACCATAAGAGGATTAAACTGAATGTGTAGGGTTTTGGTTGGGAAACCAGTTATCAAAACGGAATTGCCAATGGCATCTGACAAAGTGGCATGAGAGGGTTATTTCAGATACGACAGTGACATGTCTATTTAAACCAGCTTATGTTTTCTTTTTAAAAAAATATGCGAAAACGTAAACTTAGATTTTCAAAACTTCAATATGTTATTCTGAGGTCAAAAGGGTGTAAATCCCCCCACATCTAATTCGAAGTTACAAACCACGCTGATAAATGCAATCAACTAATGGCACTTGAATTCAAACACTTTACACAGCATGTAATTTTGAAAGGATAAAACTGAATCAGTAAGGTTTCTACATACATAATAGTGTTTTCTATCTCCAAAATCAAGCACATGCACAGTCGGTCAAGGTGCATTATTCGTACTCAAGATAAACAATCCCAACCCATCTCTATAATATTCTGTTATCTACTGAAAATCGAGATCTCATTTGATGACAGGACTGCGCTGATAATATTTAAACGGAATATTTCTGTCTCGTGTGAAATTTCTTGTTGCATGAGGAACAGCTTTGGGATTCATTGAGATGAATTTACCCAAAACAAAATGCGTTGGTTTTATCCTCTATTTATTTGTCAATTTATTAATTCTGGAAATCAGTATTAAGAATTCGTGATGATTCGGAAAAGAATGAAAATGTTACATCGTTAATTAAAATTATATAAAAATCGTAGAGCCTAATTAAAGAATTTTAGCATGCTGTATTGTGTTTATATTCAGAGTTTTAAAGCACAGATGGATCATACTTTTTTGTATGATAATATTATATAAGCAAGTGGAAAGCATGGCTCGTAGGTGTTTCCCTATTTTGTTTAGCCAAGCAAACCAAACACACACATCGTAAATCAACATTAATAAGGTATCCTATTACATTCATCGTTTCTGTGGGACATTTCATATGACAAAAATAAAAGACAACAATCCGAAACACATAACGCGATATTACAACATAATGAGTTAACATTGTAACATTGCATGTGATTTAACTCTCTTGTATACTGCTAAAATAAAACTGGATTTATTCAACGGGATGATTTTTTTTTAATGATGCTTGCTGATGCGAAACCTACTAAGCTTGCCTAAATAAACAAAATAATAAACAATTAATGCGTCTAAGTAAAAGCTCTTGTTCATATTGTTAATATATCGCATAATCTGATTAGTATGTTGCGATAATGGCAATCTGATGACATATGCAGGCGTCAATAACCACATGCCTAGTAGGTCAAAGGGAATCGCTCTTTAAAAGTGCTATATTGCAGCGATACCAACAAAAGGAACGTGTATGTAATACGATTGAAGTAAACCTGATCTATGGCTATAAATATATTTATTTAAGCAATCGAATGCATTATTATGCTAATATTATAAAACCAACTTATAGCATTAGATCGCAATGATGAATTTAGATTCACCTATATGCAGATATATTTGACTGTATTTTACGGTAGGGGAAAGTAACAATGAGCGTGATTTAGAGATTAAGAGGTAACAGGCACACGAATATTTGGTATATTAATTATTTCAGTACCTGAAAATACTATCATATAGATGTGCCTTTTACATTGTAAGTTTAGGTTAATGATGTGGTTAATCATATTGATCATTTATGAGATTTGTTTGTGTGATTCCACTTTCGTTATGTGCTGTTTGAGTATTTAAATTTGTAAAACGCATGAGGTTTTGGTCCTTACAAATCGATTTAGCCTCGATATGCGTTGCATTAGCTTACTTTGCATTATACTGTTGAAAGTACAGAAACTGTATGTATATTAGCCAATTGTATTCTTCATTTTATACTCCTACCTATTCTTCTTTGATTAGTTACTGCATCATACAGGCTGAAGTGTGCCTTTAACTATTCACATATAGGGTGTCAGGCTATCAACTATGTCGTTTAGTAGTTGGTGGTTCACACTATTCACACACCGGATGGCATGCTACTATGTCGTTTGGTGGAAGATGGTTCACACTTTTCACACACAGAATGTCAGGCTACCGACTATGTCGGTTAGTGGTTTATAGTTCACACTATTCACACACAGTATGGCAGGCTACTTACTATGTCGTTTAGTGGTAGATGGTTCACACTATTCACACACAGGATGGCAGGCTACTAACAATGTCGTTCAGTGGTAGATGGTTCACACTATTCACACACAGAATGTCAGGCTACCAAATATGTCGTTTAGTTGTGGATGGTTCACACTATTCACACACATAATGTCAGGCTACCAACTATGTCGTTTAGTTGTGGATGGTTCACACTATTCACACACAGAATGTCAGGCAACCAACTATGTCGTTTAGTGGTTGATGGTTCACACTCTTTACACACAGAATGTCAGGCTACCAACTTTGTCGTTTAGTGTTTGATGGTTCACACTATTCACACGCAGAATGTCAGGCTACCAACTATGTCGTTTAGTTGTGGATGATTCACACTATTAACACACAGAATGTCAGGCTACCAACTATGTCGTTCAGTGGTATATGGTTCACACTATTCACACACAGAATGTCAGGCTACCAACTATGTCGTTTAGTTGTGGATGGTTCACACTATTCACACACAGAATGTCAGGCTACCAACTATATCGTTTTGTGATTGTTGTTTCCCACTATTTACAAACAGAATGTCAGACAACCAACTATGTTGTTTAGTGGTTGAAGGTTCACACTTTTTACACACAGAATGTCAGGCTACCAACTATGTCATTTAGTGGTTGATGGTTCACACTATTCACACACAGGATTTCAGGCTACCGTGCGGCTGCTGGTGCGGTTATTTTGAGGTAGCCCTTATTCGGTAGGGTAATGACCAGACTGGGTCCACTTCTCGAGCAACGTCTTCTCCTGCAAGATATTCTGGCATAGTTCCGTTATTACTGCACTAGTGTCGTCTCCTCCGCGCTTTCTCATTTCATATGGGACATATGTAACACTCCCGGATATTTCGCTGCCTTCCGACTACTCACTGCTTCCCCCACCCCTGTATTTAGCATGGGACGGAATTCGTCATGATAATAATCTTCTCGCGTATTTTTGGCATTAAACTGCAACGCAAAATTCTAACTATGCTGGTAATTTATTCTGCATTGGGCAACTAAACAATTGTATTTGACGTGTGAGCTGTGTATTCAGTAAAGGCAGTGATGATACTTGAGCATGTAACAAATTGTATTATATTTAAACAGAACATTTGCCAGAAAAACAATGTACTAGATGAAAATTGAATTAAACTTTATTGAAAATATCATGATTATTAAGGCAGAGTGCCATACGCCAGTCGAAATGGCAAACTATTATATCGTCGAGAAGTTTTATTACTTTCACTTCTTAAATGATATTAACGTTAACATCTGACGAAAATATACGTTTTATTATTATATGGTGCTATTGTGTACAACTTTTTTTAAAGGTCAATGAAATTTCCGGTTTTAAAGCTGTTACAAGCAGTTGGATTCTTAAATCGCCATAAATGACACCGACTCATGACATAAATTACAATATTATTTATTATTATACGGTTGTATGAAAGCGGTATTATACTTAAGGATAGCAAATCGCCATTCAACCATATGGGCATGTGCGGAAGAAAACACAATCAAAAGCTTGGTGTTTTGTTAGTTAAACTATATTTATAATAATAAAAAGAGTTAATATCATATAAAATGGTAAACAGCTCGAACATCTCATGAATCCGCTAATAGCAGATAAAGCAATCCAATACCAGAAAGCAATAACCATTACATTTATTCACGTGTATGTGTTTGTACGGGTTGAAGTTCCACAGTCTTTCATGGAATACAGAACAGCCTTTAATTAGCTACTTGTATATTATTGAATTAATAGGTTTCCAAATTCGTCGTTACATAATTTCAACGTATTTACACGATCTCATGAAATCATAGCTTCGTTTAAATAAAGGTGTAAGAATGTGACATCATTTCAACACTAAACTTAGAGTAAGAAACAAAAACAACGAAAGAAAAAACCTTGAAAGTTTTCCCATATATTATTTGAAGTTCATTCTTTATTAATCAACATCGGCAGGTATTTGCAAAGAAATATATGTGTGTTATACTCGTACAGGTGTTCAGCATCGATATACGAAGCAGGAGATTGTGAATCGCGCGTGTATATCTTATTATACGGAGGATTACTCTCGTTAAAGAAAATGGCGTTCATTACGAGTAATAACGAGCTGAAAATTAGAGAAGTGCTTAATTTTTCGTAAATATGTTCCAGTAGTATGTACGATTTTAATATGTTCCATTTATATGAGTTATCTTAACATTTCGTTTTCGACTAGCGTTTATATTAAGTGCAATACATCAATGAACTTCTTTTTGCTACATAATGTATGTTGACGATTGATGGAGCATACTTTTACCTTTGTACCAGACAATAATGAACCATGCTTAAGTATACACTGATTTGCAATTCCGCTGTATTAAACACTTTATAAAGACATTTAAACCACGATTTATTTTATAATTTTAAGGAGGAACTACTAAGTTAACAAAACAAAACAGCACAGATAGTATACCGTATGTAATAAAATAAAAACCATCGATATGAATACACACGATGTTTCTACACGAGAAATTTCGCGGAGCAAATCAGGGCGTATGCTACAAATGTGTTTCTACAGTCGGCGTGTACAAGAAGAGGCCAGTTAAATTGTCTTAAAATAAATTGCTTACAATGTTCTTATCCGATGATAGTTAACAGTACACTTTTTGTCTTAGGCGATAACTTTCGGGGCCTGTTTTATCTTAAGTTTGCTAAAATCACTGCGAATATTTGCATTTCACAATACGGAATTCCTCGTAAGCTACAGGGAAAATACTGACACATATTTTTATTATGACCACTTGTTAGCTTAACCGTCTCGTTGGTCATTAACAACAAAACGTCCACTGACCTTTTACAATTGTTCTCCCCTAAAATTGAATTAAGGTCACTTCGGAGAACAGGCAATAACAATTTATTCACAAATTTTTTAATTGCAAACAAAAACACCATGATCGAGTGTAGCGGTTCACCATGGTGCTAATTATTTACGATACGATGAACCACGTTTAATTATTTGTGTGCATAATATCTGCACATTAAACGGTGTCAGTAAACATCGTAAAAACGGGCAGCGGAGTAAACGCACTATCTGTGTGTTATCTGTTTGGACGGTTTCAAAATTACGACCACAATTCAGTATGCGCCAGCTTGATATCAAGTCAGGTAACATGAGTGTACCAATTGTGCGCCAGCTTGATATCAAGTCAGGTCACATGAGTGTACCAATTGTGCGCCAGCTTGATATCAAGTCAGGTCACATGAGTGTACCAATTGTGCGACAGCTTGATATCAAGTCAGGTCACATGAGTGTACCAATTGTGCGCCAGCTTGATATCAAGTCAGGTCACATGAGTGTACCAATTGTGCGACAGCTTGATATCAAGTCAGGTCACATGAGTGTACCAATTGTGCGACAGCTTGATATCAAGTCAGGTCACATGAGTGTACCAATTGTGCGACAGCTTGATATCAAGTCAGGTCACATGAGTGTACCAATTGTGCGACAGCTTGATATCAAGTCAGGTCACATGAGTGTACCAATTGTGCGACAGCTTGATATCAAGTCAGGTCACATGAGTGTACCAATTGTGCGCCAGCTTGATATCAAGTCAGGTCACATGAGTGTACCAATTGTGCGACAGCTTGATATCAAGTCAGGTCACATGAGTGTACCAATTGTGCGACAGCTTGATATCAAGTCAGGTCACATGAGTGTACCAATTGTGCGACAGCTTGATATCAAGTCAGGTCACATGAGTGTACCAATTGTGCGACAGCTTGATATCAAGTCAGGTCACATGAGTGTACCAATTGTGCGCCAGCTTGATATCAAGTCAGGTCACATGAGTGTACCAATTGTGCGACAGCTTGATATCAAGTCAGGTCACATGAGTGTACCAATTGTGCGACAGCTTGATATCAAGTCAGGTCACATGAGTGTACCAATTGTGCGACACTTGCGAACATACGTGTTAATCCATTTATGCCTAGTGGACTCTCCCATCCTTCCAAATTTTGTCAATATATTTCCAAAATTAGGGATGTCTAGTATATTTATTTCTATTTTGAGAAAATTTCTTACAGAAATTCCTTTAAGCAAACAGCACAGACCCTGATGAGACGCCGCATCATGCGGCGTCTCATCGGGTTCTACGCTTTTTGCCAATACCTTTTTTTTTAGACGCTAGGCATAAATGGGTTAAAGGACCTTTTTAAAGTTCAAACAAAGTGTCAGAGATTCACAAAATGTATTATTCATATTCAAACAAAAATAACACTCGAGCCTAAATGCAATATTCAAAATATCGGCTGCTTTATTCATATTCGTCAACTAAGATCGACAAATAATGAATTTTATCGTCGATATTAAAACAAATGTTTATCACGTACATACCGTTAAAATACATTCGTAATGGTAAAATGGTAACCGTTTTCGAAACCCAGGTGGAAGCCAATATTTATATTCGTTTTTTGTGTGTTATTATAATAATTAAAACTATTACAAGTAGTAAGCATGTGTTTGTAAGTGCATTTAACGCAATTGCACAAAAATACAAAAAAAGTTGTTAACAAAACTCTCATTATGCATTGATACGTAGAAACTGACGATAAAAGAGATGACATGCGAGGACGTTTGGTACAGTTAATTTTGTTTAATTGGCGTATGCGTTTGCTATTATTAGTATTATGTTGTTGTTGTTGATAGCTAATAGGGGAATATCAACACGAAATACGATGTTATGAAGCAAAGGACATTCATTATACAATTGGTCCCCTAATTTGCACCTTACAAATCAAACATTATCCCTAAGATTACACAAGCCTTTGTATCGCGTGATTGGAAACAACAAGGCGTGTCTTAAATCACGAAATAATATTTCTTTAATATTTGTCTATCGTAGTGTGTTGCCAATAACCCAAGTAAATGAGAATAGCTACGTGTAATTCATACAGAAGGACAGGGTACGAGCGATTTGACAAGACGCGTCTATACTCCTGACCGTGGGTTATTCGATAACATTCCGACAGAAAAAACGCTTAGATTCTAAGAGAATTCTTTTTTCTAAGAATGTATTTTCAAACTGATGCATTGGAACCATTTTTCTATATTTGGACATCATTCTACAACTTTCGTTAATTTGATTATCAATTATGTCATTTTACAAACAATATGACATTAAAGGCCTTCATAAAATAATTGCACAAACGACTTCATTTTCGTTGATAAAATTTAAAGGTACATATGTATATCGTTTAAAAAGTGCATATTACATTTTAATTTTGACGCAATTCTTCATAACTATGTTCAAAACATTAGCCAATGAATATGCATTATAACCAACACTTGATTTTCTTCTTGGTCTATAGAAAATAAGAGGCATATTTTATCTTAAATTAATTTAAATAAAAACCATAGGATGTGAATAGGACTTTCTATTATGTTTAATGTTTCCTATTAGTTTGATAAAAAGTCGGAAACACAATATAATTATGTTTCTTTATATATTCTCACAGAAATAAATTGCTCTGACAATACAAACATAGTGTGTTACATGTATTGCGATGAACTGTACTTAATAGACACCATCGCTAGAAACACAATTGCACGTTATTTGTTCAGGAATGGCATGATAGTATTAATGCAATGTCAAAACTTGATAGTTATTGCAAATATAAAACCGAATTTTGTTTTGAAAAATACTTAGATGTTATAACTAATGACAAGTTACGAAAATTATTGACAAGTATACGATTATGTTCCCATAGTCTAGAGATAGAAGTAGGAAGATATTATAACATAGAAAGAGATAATAGATTGTGCAAATTATGTAATCAAAATGCTGTAGAATCAGAATATCATTTCATTTTATGTTGCTCAAAGTATAGATGTATAAGATCAAAATATATTGGAAATTGTTCATGGCCTACTGTTCAAAAATTCATTTTATTAATGTCAACAAATAGTAAAAAATGTATGTATAATCTTGCAAAATATATTAAAGAATCTCTATGTATAAGACAAGAAGCTCTTGAAAACCTAACTATTCTCTGATCGTTATGTAAAACTCTGTTGTGTTCTTTGTTATATGTATATGGAATTAGTTTATATAGAAATTGTATTTGTATATATGTATATGATTGTCTTTGCCATAAGTTTTTATATTTGTAAATGGCCAAAGGCAAATATTTTGCCGATTGCTAATAAACTGAAACTGTTAACGCGTACGTTTCTTGACTATAAATAGAAACAGAACATCTCCCAAATGTTTATTCGGCAATTAAATCCCCAGCAAATAACGAACCGCTACGATTTATTGTGCTTTTGTATCTGCTTTATTTAGAACACTATCAATGTAACATTGCTTTACGTCCGCATTCAAGGCCAAATATAACATTGGTTTACATACGCATTCAAGGCCAAATGTAACATTGGTTTACGTACGCACTCAAGACCAAATGTAACATTGGTTTACGTGCGCATTCAAGGCCAAATGTAACATTGGTTTACGAACGCATTCAAGGCCAAATGTAACATTGGTTTACGTAAACATTCAAGGCCAACTGTAACATTGGTTTACATACGTATTCAAGGCCAAAAGTAACATTGGTGCACGTACGCATTCAAGGCCAAATGAAACATTGCTTTACAACCGCATTCAAGGCCATATTTATGCGTTAGCCTGTAAAGTAGATTATTATACGACGGTAGAGCTTTTACATCTCGCATCAAAGAAAGAGTATCCGTGTACGGCAATTATGTTTCACAGCAAGTGATCCGACAAATAAGGTTACATATTTATAACACACGATCTGGATTTATTCGTTAAATCTTCATTTAGACAGATACGCGATACTTGAATGCGTGGCTGTGATTTTAACGTTGTTGTGTACAAATGCTGACTATAAAAAGTATGTTTAAAACCTGTATTGCTATGAGTAAGAGTAGTTATACTTAATTTTGTATGTTACACATGCGTAATAAAGATTTGACGTTTTAATACAATTGCATCGTTTCTAAGCTTGTGTGCTACAGCATTTTCATTAAATAACATGTATACGACTTAGTTTTAAATTGCATATGTGTGTACCAGCTGTAGAGACAAGTGATTGTTTACGATTTGCCATAGGCGCCAGTAGCCAAATAGTAATGCACAACACCAAACACGAGACGCAAACCGTATAGACGCAACCAACACGCCAACATGAATATAACTTCATAAACAACACTTTTGTTAGCTATTATAAAAAAGTTATTTTAATCACTTAACGAACAAAAAAACAACGACAAAACATACAATTAGTACTTTCTCATTTAACATTTAACTATCAACATATCTAATACTTTGATAACATAACGCGTTGATAACACAATAAGTTGTTAACTACTTCCCAACCAATGAATTACACCATAAACAATACTTTGACAGTGTTTGTGTAGTAGATTTAACACTTAATTACTTGTTTCTGTAAATGAAGATATTATTTTGATTATAATATACACTCATAACAATGATTACTCAAGCAACTTTTGTTATACAGTAAATCGCTCTTGTAAGTAAACAGTGCCAAAAACATTAAACGTTGCTCAATAATATACTGGTACGCCCTGCTTTCACTGCATATACGTATTAACACACATCTAAGGCGAAATAAATCTTCCAGAACTAAGACGAAAAAAGAAAGAATTGTATTTGAATGTCAACATAACATATCCATTTCCGATCAACTTCAGCATTCATTTTCAAGTGCGTTACATGTCTAACCTAGATAAAGGCTTTGGTTAGCTCATTAACAACTGTAGCGACGTTACAGGAATGTAAACCAATTACTAGGATAATGTGATTGTGAATGCAGTAGAAAAAAAGTGATGGATAATCGGGATGTCAGTGCAAATGCGTTTGTGAGATATTTTAGGTCCTTATTTAAATAAAAATAAACGCATGTGTCTTAGATAAACGTCTTGTAGTGTTAATATGGTATTGCATGGAAGGCCGAAACATTTAATGTTAGATTTACGTTTTTGTTTGACGAACAATGAGATCAATTGTTTGTTATTTAAACAACTTTCTCGCGATTAGTCATCAGTTAACTCTATAACAAACCATGGATAACGTTTCTCTAACGGTGGAATATGTAAGTAATAAAACGTTGTAGTCATAGATTATATATTCAACAATGTTCATTTCGTTTTGCTTGTCTGATACTTTCGACGTTGAAACGATTTGTCACTTATTAAAACTTTATAGGAGCACGTAGCAATCTGGATTTCCGCCATGACCTGTCTAGTACCGTTGGTATCTGCAATGTGGCCGGGTTTTTAGATATATTTATCTATCGCACGTATGTGACTACATGAATCTGAAATCGGTACACATTGTTATTGCTGATAAGATAAACAATCAACGTAATTGTAAAAGAACATTGTACTAGGTTTCTGTCTTATTAAAGGGTGTTGCGACAATTTGTATTTACCGATGATATTTTAACCATATCCCCAGTAATAAGCAAATATGCAGATATTGTGATGTTTAACTGATTGGTTAATAGTACTTTCCGCAACGGTTTTGTATATGCCAATTTCAAAATAGATTGGATTTAATATAACAATATGTTTTATATAGTGTATTATAATCTTTTTTCGCTTACTTTATGATACGGGAAAACAAAACAAGCTAGATTCCGTACTTGAAAACGAACTTGTTATTAAGGACACATTATTTCGGATAAAAAGGAATGTCGTTATTGTAGCCGTTAATCTTAATGTCATTCAATTTTAATGGCGTAGTTTTAATTTCTGTTTGATTTCATGTTATAATACCGTCAAAATCTTAGGTACTGATTCATTTGTGAATACATTTCCGAAGTTTTCGATTTTAGTCCTCTAAATTATGTCATTCTGTATTATTATGAATGGTGGGTTGTGTATCATTTGCCATCATGATTGCTTCCAAGATTTTAATATGTATTAATTCAAACGCATGCGAGTATTATGTATTTCGTTTATGTGCTTTGGCCATGTCATAGTTGTGCAATTGGATATGGATAATGATACTATTGTTATTATGTTTTAGGTGAAAATTATAAGTTGACTATCATTTAAGTGGGTAAACCAATTTCAATGAGTTTGGTTGTATTTGGAGATATCCATAATAGTATTTTGTTTCATATTTTTACTTAATAATATTGCGGCGAAGATGTATGCTTAAATGCAATTAAGAACGAACAAGTGTGCAGACTTGACGACAGGCTGATAGGTTCTTCCTGAAGTAATTAATAGTCGAAATCTGTAATCAAAAATCAAAAAGCGATTAACTTACGTTCAAATATGTAGGCAAATGCAAACACAAACACACACATACAGGATCTATACATAGAAATATACGTAGACAATTAAAGGGTAATTAAAGCGTTTTGGTAAATTGACAAAATTAAAAAAAGTTGTTTCAGTTTCTCAAATTTTCGTTTTAGTTATGATATTTGTGAGGAAATAGTAATACTGAACATTAACTATGCTCTGAAATATCCATTGCATGCATCTTTTGCCGATTTGAAAACCTGAAAATTATAAAGCGTTGCAACGCGAAACGATTGAATAATTTGGAAAGTTCTCGTTATATTTTGTGAAACTACGAGGATTGCTTATATACGTAAAAAATACATCCCATCATAGCTAGAGAACGGATGGTCGAGTGGTCTAAGTGGGAGACTTTTTATTCCAGGACTTCAGGGGTCAGTGGTTCGAGCCCATTTGAGTTTTTTTTTTTAAATTGTATTTTTGTTTTTTTTTATCTGGAAAGTTTTAGGTCAAAACTTGAAATTTATCAAGATAAAGCATTTAATGACAAACTTCGATACATGCCGAAATGTGTGAAAAGGCCCCTTTAATCCATGATACGGATATAATTAAGCAAACACACCCACAATGGTATGCACAACATATTTGCCGAGCAAAAACCTCTGCATAGTAGTATTTAAACGTCACGGCTGAACTAAGTGGAAACGGTTACCGGCTGCCTCTTAATTAATACCGTCAGGTGTGAGATGGAAGGCACCAACCTATCAAGTCTACTGAAATCATACGTACGGTTTCTTCAAATGATCGCTTTGTGATAATGACTTGCTTTAAAGATAATGACAGGCAATACAATTAGCTAAACGATATGCTGTCATTATAGGAGAATGCAATTACAGGACCTTGTAAAGAGGTATCAGTTAGATACAACGAGAAGCAGCGAATCGCTTTGCACGGTTGTACTTTTAATCGTATGTAAAATAATCAACAATGAAGCGAAACGTCCACTTACTTAAAAGAAGCATACACTTGCGTAAAGGGGTATAAACTTAGTCAATAGTTTACAAAACAATATTATATTTGTAGAAATATGTATTAAAAGGTTGCTTTATACAAATGATTTTTTATCACTTATACATTAAAATGAATATGTGCAGTGAACAGTATAGCAACAGTTAATTAACTTCAAGGTATAAGTATTTTCTATGTTATACAAAACTCACAAATGTATTCGCGAAATATAGTATAGGAAGCGACGCGCGGAAATGCGGCTACATCGTCATTTGGCATATAAATAAATAAATAAATTAATTAATTAAAAAATAAATAAATAAATATTACAGATCAATCTAAGAAATCGAGTATCTGTCTTAAAATGCAGTTTTCATTTAAATTTGAAATAAAAGTAGAGACACGTCTGTGCGTTTAAAATTGCCTATACATGTATTGGGCTATAGAATAGCTCACTTGTTTTGGTGTGTTAAGTATATTTCACTGCAGAAGGTGTTTCAATCACATTATACAGCAATATGCGAATTATGGAATTTTTGTTGCACAATGACATAATTATATTTGCAAGATGCAGATTAATGAGGTTTTAAAATCCATCCGCGTTCCGGTTCATTTCTTTTTATAACGAATCATTTCAATCAAGTTTACACTACGATGATCATCAATCTTATTTATGAGGATGAGAGAGTAGTAAAACGTGTATTTATATAATCATCAAAATCCGGGCTCAAATTAAAAAGTTGTCAATATTTAAGTAACTCCTACGTCTCCTTAAATATGTTCAGCGCCGTGAAATTCTAGTGACGCGCGAACGATTAATTACGGATATAAATCATAATGTGAAAAAATAGACGGATATTAGCAGGGCAAAACAATGCATACTGATTTTGAGTCTTCTCAGGTAACCATTGTTTGAATGTAATGAACTTATTTATGATAAAGTACATTATGTAATTCCTGTAAGTTTCTTAGGCCTACTGCTCAACAATGGTAGGTTTTTACATGCATAAAAATAGACATCTTTTTGCAACAATCTGCTAAAGACACAATAAATTCTTCTCTTATTTATGTCTGTACTTCCTCGTTATTAAGAAGAGTTAGATTTTCTGATCATGTTAATACTGATACTGTTATAAATATAAAACGACATTATCAAAATGACCCGAAACGCGATACATGTGTGGTATCTATGGTTGATTCATCACACAGATAAGAACCATTAAATGTAATTCTAGTATCCTTGACATTTTATTATGAGCAATCAGGTGAAAACGGTGATACGTATCATCATTTTTTTTTTGTAAATACGTGTTTATATTTTTATTCGGAAATAGATCTGCTGATTTGCAAATAGTTTTTGATGATCAAAACGTATCTACATATAACTCATAGTATTTCAATTGCCCTATCGATTGAAAATACGGTATTTTATATATAAATGAAAACTTATATTTTACTAGAATAAATCATTTGATGATTTCAACCAAGGGTAAGTTTTTATAGACAATCCTAAACATGTATTATTAATAATACATAGTTCTATTATGGGTATGTCGAACCTTCGCAGGAAGTATAATTTTTATTTGAATGAATACGATTTGCATGAACAACTGCTTATTGAAGTCGTTTATATATATATATATATATATATTTATATATATAATGAACTGTAAATAAAATCCCAATGGAAGGGCTAATCCCAGGAGCCCTCAACATACCTTACTGGAAGGGGGTCTCTGGGTCGAGGAGCCCTCAACATACCTTACTGGAAGGGGGTCTCTGGGTCGAGGAGCCCTCAACATACCTTACTGGAAGGGGGTCTCTGGGTCGAGGAGCCCTCAACATACCTTACTGGAAGGGGGTCTCTGGGTCGAGGAGCCCTCAACATACCTTACTGGAAGGGGGTCTCTGGGTCGAGGAGCCCTCAACATACCTTACTGGAAGGGGGTCTCTGGGTCGAGGAGCCCTCAACATACCTTACTGGAAGGGGGTCTCTGGGTCGAGGAGCCCTCAACATACCTTACTGGAAGGGGGTCTCTGGGTCGAGGAGCCCTCAACATACCTTACTGGAAGGGGGTCTCTGGGTCGAGGAGCCCTCAACATACCTTACTGGAAGGGGGTCTCTGGGTCGAGGATCCCTCAACATACCTTACTGGAAGGGGGTCTCTGGGTCGAGGAGCCCTCAACATACCTTACTGGAAGGGGGTCTCTGGGTCGAGGAGCCCTCAACATACCTTACTGGAAGGGGGTCTCTGGGTCGAGGAGCCCTCAACATACCTTACTGGAAGGGGGTCTCTGGGTCGAGGAGCCCTCAACATACCTTACTGGAAGGGGGTCTCTAGGTCGAGGAGCCCTCAACATACCTTACTGGAAGGGGGTCTCTGGGTCGTCGTCTCTTATTTCCCCACGATTGTCAGACTTGGTAAGGGAATGTTGATGATGATAAAATAACAAACACTTAATAGCTGAATGCCAAATTAAATGGTGTATGTAATCGTTTATTAATACCGTCAGCATGTTCATTTTTATTTTAACAGTGTTAATTCTCTGATTCAATTTTTCAATTTCAAATCGCTCATAGATATTGCAAATGCTGCTGTAAAGCGATGCTTATCAATCAAAGAAGTGTTAATAACAAAACACATATATCCTTCCAAATGCTTTGAAAACGGAGAGCATTCGCGCGGTTCTCTTTTATCCTTCTAGACAAAACGATTTAAAAATGTCTTATTACTTTTCTATATACCTTAATAGCGGATACACTTTCAAGCATTTTATACGTGTACCAACACTTGCAGTTAGTTTTGAATTTCTTTTGAAAGAATTTTTTTTATCATTCATTGAATAAATAACTCGTGTCCAAGAAGCTAGTCGTTTCAACGAGCGAATGTCGTTCGCTTGACTCACGTATTCGTTCCAATATCTTACAGACTTGTTCGCATGATTAAGCAATGTCGTTCAAACGTATAATAAACCGTTTCCAAAACTTACTTAATCGTCAACAAATTTGTTATCTGCTTCATAGGACTTAATAAGTCTTGCTAACGGCCTGCATATGACTAATAACAACGTAACATTTAATTAATCAAGGTAATGTTCGTTACATAACATTGATGGTCATAAGTGCAGTTTATTTGAACATTTACAATTGACTTATACAGTGTTTGTTTTTCTTGCTCTGGTGCGTTTTAGTAAAGTAAATTGTTTTCAGTTTCATTTATATGAATTGTCAAGCAGTGCAATGATGTTAATTTACATGTACTTACACGTTGTTTTTTGTGATGTGCCTCTTCATGCTTTGCAATTACTGTTCGAATGGGGGTCTTCTACTATTGTTCATTGAAAATATACGATAAATAGTTATATTAAGAATCAGATTTTGACATTAAAAGCGAAATGTTGTTTGTTTGTAGAAAGTGTTTCTGATGTTTAACGTATCGTTGAATACTATGACAGAAATAAAAGCCATTCAATATATCAGCATTTGCGTTGCCTATTTTGCTGAAATATTTATTCAATTAAGCTTTGGAATTTTATTTTTAAACAAGTAGTTACGCATAAAGAAGTATGGTTCAAATATATTTTCTGAAGTATTTTATATACATATCACGTTGCAGTGATTTTCATTTTTATACATACATTTTAACATAAAACCTCACAACTTAAAGCCTGTTATTTAAATGTCACGCTTCGGCGGTTATAAAATAGACATAATTGCAAGTGTACACACAAGTCTGATGTAATTCTAGATTCCCAGGGAACAGAACATTACAAATAATAGAAATATTGTATAAATATGAGTAGTGTTCCGAGAAAACTGGGCATAATGCATGTGCGTAAAGTATCGTCCCAGATAAGTCTGTGCAGTCCGCACAGGCTAATCAAGGGCGACTCTTTCTGAATAAATTGGATTTTTTGCTAACAAGAGACTTCATTTAAACGAAAAATATCATAAAAGCGCAAAGTGTCGGCCCTGATAAGCATGTGCGGACTGCACAGGCTTATCTGGGACGACACTTCACGCACATGCACTATGCCCAGTTTTCTCAGAACGCGACTCATATGGGCTACAGAAAGATTGGAAATAAATCCACTGAAAGTCGGTGTAATTTTTATAACTCATAACACATGTAAAAGCAGGTCTACTTTGATATTAAAGGGACTGTCAACCACGACGACTTAGAAAAGATATGTTGTAAAATACCGTATTTTTTAACAATTATTAGTTTAAATTGATTAAAATATCACGACTGGTATATTACATTACTTGAAAAAAGTTAAGTTTTCATATTTTCAGTATATTCGGTAAGAACTTTTACTGGGTATGTCTACCAGGTAACTACCAGTTAACTATAAATAAAGCCAGTAGATTGATCATCATTGTCACGTGGAAAACCCAGGAATGCAAATTTTGCATACGTAGTGAATTGTATATATTTTCTATATAAAATGATCAATCTACTTGCGTTATTTATAGTGTGTATATCGTTATTTCACCTATTTTCGCGATGTACTTTCGATTTCACATCGCGAAATTTTATTACCGAATATACTGAAAAGATGAACTTTTTTCAAGTAACGTAATATATCAGTCGTGATCTTTTAATCAATATAAACTAATAATTGTAAAAAATACGGTATATTACAACTTTTCTTTTTTCGTCGTTCGTGGTTGACAGTCCCTTTAAAAGCAAGTCATCGTCAGTTAATGATTTCCCGAGAATATATATCTATATTTCAATAATGTTCAATTTGATCTTGTTTTCATCATGAATGTTCCAGTTGGCTGAGATTGATAATGTGAAATACAAAAAAAGAATTCATCAAGTGCTTTGTGCAAATAAAAATGTTAGCAAGTATTAACAAGAGAAAAAGAGAACCATTGAAGTGGTTGAAGGAAATGAAAATATGTCATACTGTGGTAATATATAGTTCGAGAGGCATACAGATTTAATAAATAAAGCAGCTGGTAAATACATTCACAGAGCATATCCGGGTCTAGATTAAAGCTAAATTGGTAATTTATCATTCTTTAAATGTGGTTAATTTACATTTGAAAACCATAATACGTTTAATATTACTGTGACTTAATCCTGCAATGAACACCGTGTTACTATCATTTTATGATAGTTGTATATTGAAACAATATTTTTCAAAAGCTAATACACCATCTGAAATTCTTTACTGCAAAATGGTTATGGTGCTATCATTTGTGCAAACATGGGTTTCCTTGCAAGCGAAGCAGGAAGTACCAAGAAGAAAAGTAATTGTTTTTTAATTTTACGATGAACGATACATCATAGGAATTGTTTATACTAACAATTGATAAATTATTGCAGCCGTTATTTTGGAAAAAAATATTGTTAAACTGACTCTATGGCTAGAGATCGATATTTTGAATGGTTCTCTGAGGCGAAATTACAACACATGTGTGCTTATATTTTCTTCATTTCACATGTCACCCATCATTTATTAAAATGAATGCTTATATAATGTTTTAATTATAAAAATCTACAAAATACGTCTTTCTTTATTAATATTGATCTTCATACGATTGAAGTCTCTAATTTAATGGTTATATAATAAAATCGAAAAAAACTATTGAATATTTGGCACTTTGAATGTGTTAGAATCCTTTTTTTTCTCTTTTAATTAACATTCTGAAACACATAAATCATAAGCAACAAAAACCAAAGAATGAGCAGTTCTTTACAAAATTTATGATATAGTATTTAATGTACAGGTGAAATAAGGGATATATAGATTATGCAGTTATGTAAACAACGCATCATATTGCATGCAATACTAATTATTTTTATTATACAAATTTTTCAACCATTAAGACGTAAACGGTGAATACATAGAAAATAAAAGCATACATCTCAAATGCAGTTATGTTTCACATTTTCCAGCTTTATTTTCTACTGACAAATACACTTCAATTGTCTACCAGTCTTTTCCTTGCGTCATTTCTCCCACACGAAATCACCTATGTGTGCAACATAATAAGCATCTGACGTATTCAAGTGAGATAAATAGAACTAGATCTGAAGTTTCAATCAAGCATGTACGGAAATAGAAATAGAACAGACAGGGATGTACATCTACTCTTTGGTTTTTACATGTTAGAGATATTAAAGTTACGTTTGTTATATTATTGATTTTAACTCCGTACTATAAATACTTATAATAGATCAATTATAGAAGATTTACAGGTCCGATATTTTGTGGAATGGTCATAATCATGATGTGATAACTGTATACGTGTACATTCGTAACGAAATATATTGCAATAAATATAGCGAACACCTTCGTTAACTGTTTTGTTTTGGAAATTGATGACAATTAAGTAGCTTAAATTTTTTTAAATTTTTTCCACACTTTTTAGAAAAATAATATATTTTTCTTTCGAATAAATAAGGAGTAAAACCACTACGTTTTAATGTATCAAAGCATTTTGCAAACCAGTGATTGCATGACCTGTTAAAATGGAATCCGATTTCGTGTTTACATGTATAACCGTCGTTTGCGAGGTTTATGAAGAATGGTATTTTTTACTTTTTTAAATTTAAATCGCTATATAGAAAAATGTTTTTTTAGCATAATTAGAATGCACTTACTTATTACATAAGAAAAAGGGCTAAGTATATAACTTTAATTTTTACATGAATAAAATATGCATATTTATTATTTACGTTAAAGCGCTTAATAAAAACTATGGCTGTTTTTACTTGAATAAAATGCGCTTTATTTTTATATAGTTGTGTTTACTTAATTACAAAAAGCCTAATTATTAAGTTAAAGCGCAATAAATAATATAATATTAAAACATCATATGCGATGTCGTTTGAAAACAATCTCACCGATGTACAAGTTCATTAAAATTAATTTCTTCGTGCTATTCAATAACGCCATCGTATATCAACATACTTACGTTCAAATATATAGAATGCAGACAGACAGACAGACAGAAAGACGGATGGATAGATGTTCATACATACATAAATACATAAATACTTAAATACATACATACATACAAACATACATACATAACTACGTACGTACGTACGTACATACATACATACATACATACATACATACATACATATATACACACATACATACATACATACATACATACATACATACATACATTCATACATACATACATACATACATACATACATACATACATACATACATACATACATACATACATACATACATACATACATACATACATACATACATACATACATACATACATACATACATACATACATACATACATACATACATACATACATACATACATACATACATACATACATACATACATACATACATACATACATACATACATACATACATACATACATACATACATACATACATACATCTTGAAATCAAGTTTGTTGCACGTATAGTGATATCACTTTAACTTAGTATAATGTCACTTTTAAACAGTTAGTTTTAATATATTTTAAAATATATTAAGATATATAGATATATATAATTGATCATTCTTTATATGCTATCTTAGGTACACTGTCAAGTTATAAGCTTTTAGACAATTTAAAAAAAACAACAACACACTTTTCAAATGGCATACACATACATAATTTAAACAACGGCAAAAACTATTATGCTTTACATTTTATTACAATTATGCCGAAGTCTGTTCATATAAAATAGGTCCATGACATGTATGACGATTGAAAAAACAAGAAAACCAACTTTACTAACATGTATTTGTCCATAGTCTGTTTTGCCCATTAGTAGCAAATGGCTTTTAAAAATCTTTTAGGCTACATGTAATTAGTAATTAGAAATAATTAAATGTAGATTTTGTAGCCAGATCTGGACATTTTGTCGTTTTAAAGGTTTTGCTAAAGGTAAAAAAACAATTATCAAAATATCCTGTTTACGTTAGAGCTTCAACATAGAGCGAACATATGCAAGCGATAATGGATTCTCCATCCCTTTCTAAAGACATTAATCACAATGCTGTTTCTTTCTTGACATGCATCGTTTGTCATTTCATAAACCACCCGTAATATACAACAGTCGATTTAAGCAGTCATGTTGACATGTCCATTAACCACTTAATGTTGAATATAACTGTTTCATTCTCGCAGAGGAACATTAAAATTGCACTGTTGTAAAGCACTTAGTGTTAATGGCATTCAATCAAGTTATATATTTAAATCAACGTGAAAGCTTGACAATTGTGATAGAAATACTTCAGCATTTATCTTCCTGGGGTACTGTACAGATATGTAACAAAAAACATACGGTATATTCAAAAAAATATATTGACATAGGCGATCTAGAATACTTATTTTGTTATATTGAAAGTAACTTATTAAGCATCAGTTGTATTCTCTTAATTATTTTTGCATTTAAACACACCTTAAAATGATGAACATCAACCACGTAAAACAATCTCAGAGTACGTTCTCATATTCACAAATGATTAAACCAGACAAGACATTTTACTCCTCAAGTAATACATTTATCAACATCACATGAACATATTTAAACATTGGTCTCCGTCGATTTGTTTTTGCTTTGGAGGTCATTTTACGATCTTAAATTTTAAATGAGGCTGCTAAAGCCATCGCCGTGTGGTACTATGTTTCGCATTTTTATGTATATATATGTGTTTAAAAGGTGCAAGACACCATGCATTCAACAATTGTTTGCAGTGAAATAACTTGAGCGCGCAAATATAAACCTGGCACTTACTGTCAAACACTATTTTGTTAAAATACTGTTAAGTTAAAAATAGATTAGTTTTCGTACTGCAAGAATTTTTAATCGATTGGAGTATCTCGCTAAGTGTACTGGCTAGGTCTAATAAACTGCAAAACATGCACGGATAAAACACTGCAAATATAGAAATCACTCCATGTGCTTAATTTATTCTAATGAAATCGATGTTAAACAGACAGACAGACAGACTAACAGACAGACAGACATGATGAGTTATGTTGGATCACGTGTTAGGGCTCTACATATATACTTGCTCAGGTTTTTCATTTGCTTTTTGTTTGAAGTACCCATTAATTCAAATTTTTTAAACATAATTGTTTTTTTTTTATAGTAGTATGCTTTGATACACTCTTTTTGCAGTGAATTGAAGGCTGGGCATACCATAATGAAATGGTACTCGTCTTCAATATCTCTGACATGACATTTTGTACATAGGCGCTGAGATCTTTCTATATTGTTATGTCTACCTGTTAGCGGCGATTGTGTTATATGGAATATTCAATTACGCAGTAATTATGTAGTGGTCGACGCAGCATGTCAACTGTGTTGCAACGTATTAACGTTTCATGAAATAGTATGTGGCCTTGGAGGTTATTCGCCTAAGTTCAATAAGAACATTTGGAAGAAAATATCTTATTTAAAAATTAAATATTTGGTTTTGAACATAGCATTATTTTAACATAAATTGTTCTTAACCTCCATCAGATAAAACGTATACATAGTTATTTCATTGGTTCAATATCCAGTTTGTTTCAAATGAAAGTATTACGGTGTAATATACAATAATGTACAAGCCAGATGGAACAAAAGTGACATAGATTAAGTGTATTTTAACATTTACATTAACGATTTGTGTTGAAATATTACTCAGATCATTTTTAGTGAATTCAATTGTCATAAGTGACTCACTTCTAATTTGCTTATCAACAATCATAAACATATGATTATTAAACATGCACATATCATTTCTGTAAAAGCAATATATTATTTAATTAATTTATCGTATTGTAATTGATGTAAAATATGGCTTATTATCTTCTTTGCGTGTGTTTGTTAAATATGTTTATATAATTGTTTTATCGTAATGCAAGTTAAACGCTTAAGGACAGAGAAAGAGAGGAAAATAGTTTTTTTGTTATTTACCGCCATGTCCCGACGTCATGACGTATATATTGATGGTTAAATCATTACATAGCTTTTTAAACGCGAATGCTATCTTACGAAAACGGATTTTACCAATATGAACGGATATACACTGTATGCTTATATGTTATAACTATTGGCTTATTTTCTGCCTACCCAGTATAACACCATACGACACGATATCGTTCGCATGAAAACACATAATAAATAGCATGTTTGACCAATCCTATAATACAACTAAATGGCTGAAACAATTATACGAACCGTTATTTTGATTGAACGAAGTGTTTTGATGGAGTTTTTTTAAAAATATTCTCCTGGATTACTTATTTTCATATGTTATCTGCGAATATAAATAAAACCAACAATAAACAAAAATCGAACTTTTTATAATTTTAGTCATAAAAAGACTTTTCGATTTGATATGATACCAAAGTATTCATTTGAATACAACATCAAAGAAATGATTAAATAACAGCAAGCTACTTTTTAAATGAAACGATGCAATCGGGGACATATAATGTATTTATAATGAAATGTATATACCGTATATATTGGAGTGAATTAGCGGTTTCGAGGTGATTTGTGTGTTTTGTCGGAAAATATACTATGATGTAAGTATACACATTCAAAATGATTTGTCTTATCAAAGTTTTTAATCTTTCCATATACTAACATTTGTGTTGTTGAGTATTACATAGTATTTGCAGATTTAGATAAGAACGAAATAATGTCGATTTTTTTTATGGCGTTACATGCATGTGCATTCAATGTCTGTAAATAAAATACCAGTGTATGATCTTTTATGTTATGAATGAAATTTTTATTGATACAATATGCAATTCTTTGAAACGCGTTTAAAACTACATTAAGCCATTTACAACTGATAGAACACCGCGATGTGTGATTTCTGTACACATACAGCAACTTTACAGATAAGATCAGAATCTAGCAACTCTATATGTAATGATGTTGTCAAGAGTGTTTATGAAATATAGTTTTAAAGCCTGATTGATATATAAAGATGCAGATGTAGTGTAAACAGATGTATTTATGCTTATTTTCATGGACAGTTTTTACATAAATAATAAATAACAATTTCCTAAATGAATTGTGCAATAAAATAAGTGTCAATAGAAACACGTATAACATATTAGTAGCATAGCTGAATGTTTAAGAAAGCTATGCACATTCGCTTTTTACATTGATTGTGCGTTATCATAGTGTTGTGCACAATAAAGGCCTTTTGTCTAAGAACCTTTTAAGTAGTGTTTTTCAGCCAATAATGATTCCAAATTATGACGTTTAAAAATATATAATTGAGACGCGTTCTGAGAAAACTGGGTTTAATGCATGTGCGTCAAGTGTCGTCCCAGATTAGCTTGTGCAGTCCGCACAGGTTAATCAGGGACGACACTTTCCGCTTTTATGTTTTTTTTTGTTAAAAGAATGTCTCTTCTACACGAAAATCCAGTTAATGCGGAAAGTGTCGTCCCTGATAAGCCTGTGCTGACTGCAGAGGCTAAGCTGGGACGACGCTTTACGCACATGCATTAAACCCAGTTTTCTCAGAACGCGACTCATATGTTGATATCACAAGTAACTGTACTATAAACTTTATCTAGATGCGTTTATTATAATATGATTATGTCTTATGACACCATAAGCAAAAATTGCTGCATATGGACTTAATACATTTATTTACCAATTACCACACAAATACATGTCATAATTAACTCACATTATAGTTGACCTTTATACTGTTTGATTGACAGTTATTGGCGTCGCACTGAAGTGCGGCGACTAGTATGTAATACGTATTTTTTCGCTTATGGGAGGAGAAGTTATTTTACGGATCAATGTATATATTTTTGTTGTCAGAATATCTTGCATAGTGGTGATTTTGTGTGATAATTAGTGTAAATAAATACTGCATTTGTGCCTATTACATTTACTACAACATTTATTGCCAAAAATGCAAAGCTAATTCTTTTAATTAATAACTGATCACAAGGACTGGGCAATAATAAAAGATCACAGGGACTGGGCAAATACGCGAATCGGTGAAACTTTCTGGTTTTGTATAAAAACAAAACTTCTTTGTTCCACTATCCTAGCATCCACCTAGTTACTAATAAAGGCGCTATAGAGCGCGAAGCGCGACACGTATAATTAATTGTAATAATAAGTCTTGATAAAGGAAGCAGCCGCTTATCAATGAGGAGCACCATCACAGCACCCCAGTCTCATTACTATCAAGTCCTCCTACAGGTGTTTTTAAGAACCACATATAGAAGGCCGCAGGCCTGACCCGTATCTTGCCAGTGGTATGGACCCTTTGGTATGGACCTTTAACCCCGCTCATTATCCAGCGTTTAAACTTCAGTGTTAACATTTAAATCGACTATTAATAGCTAATTTATTTCTTAGTTAGAGGGTGATTTTTCAAGCGGTTCCGTAGTATAGTGGTTACACGCTCGCTTCACATGTGAGAGGCCCAAGGTTCGAGTCCCAGTAGAATCAAATAATTTTATTTGTGTTCTATGTTAACTTTTTGTTTTGATGTAGACATTTTAGTTTAAATAAATATGCTGTTTTATTGTTACCATATTTGTTTTTATTATGCCCATGAAATATATGTGTGAGAGGGTGGGGGGTTCGTAAACACATTAAAACTTTTACAGTGTTTTTACTGTTCATTTCAATGAGTACTCAACCCCTATCGTAAACGAGCAACGTAAGAATAAGTTCAGAATCATCTCCCCTTGAAGTTGAGAAAAATATGACATTACGCTTACAAGACGAAGTAGATTTTTTAAAACCTACACAGTTCTGTTCCATTAATGAAAACTGCACACGGATGCCAGTACAAAAAATGAAACCAATGTTAATAAAATAAACTATTTGGGGGTTACAAGACGAAATCATAGATAATGGTTATTTGGGGGTAATAACACAACATCATAGATAATGGTTATTTGGGGGTAATAACACAACATCATAGATAAAGGTTATACCAGTATCTTTTTCTATTTTGTTTAAAATAATCTGCCAATATATTAATATTTACAGTAGAAAAAAATCGTTCCATGTAACTTCATTGAGTGCCTTGTATACTGAAATTCCCGACGCCATTTGATGCTTTGCATCAATACTTATCTTGTCTCGTATAAAATATGATTTATTTGCAATCTATGTTTAAATGCAATAAACTTCATTGAAAATACCGGTTCAAACTTCACTTCTTCGCTTATTATGGACTCCAATGTGATGACTGCGGTTTTATTTGGTATCGATTGTGCGAAAATGCGATGTGTAACACTTTGTGCTTGACAATTATAAATGGACTAATTTTGATATCAAACATATTGGAATAATCAAACTCATTGACTCGGGAAATACATAATTGTTAACAACTACTAGCATTTTGAAGGCATGCAAACATACATACTTATATAAAAGATTTAATGATTGAAACGGCACGCATGCAGTCGTATTAGTACATAATGCCTAAACTTAACCGAAACGATTTAATGCAAAAAGAACTTATATACTTAATGAAATTAAATTATTTATTTTGAATCGTTTAAGTTATATACAATCTTGGAAAGTACTATCGTGTTTTGACATTTTGTGTCTCGCGCTCATTATAGACACAATGAGTTCAATTATGATGCGCTTAAGCAATATTTAGCTTGTTCGATTCTATGGTATTTATAGTGCAGCATTTATTAGTTTGTTGAATAAGTTTCATTTTAATGAATATATAGCAGTTTCAAATAATATAATTGTTTAAAAAAACAGATGATTGCCGTTCTCATTGAAGCGTTTCCATCAAAAGGAAAGGTCTAGATAACATCGCCTAAGCTGTATATCAAGCAAGCACTTGCGCATATCTTAATGAGAATCGGACTCGAGTCAACTTCAAATGCAATTTGACATGGTTGTATTCCGCCCCAATATCAACAAACGCAACTATCATTACTTCATCTTTTAATACAAATCAATATTTTACAACACCTAAAATTGCAGATATGTAGATACTACTAATGAAACCTAAATAATAAATAACATTTGCGTTTATAAAACACACTCCATGGACATATTGACATGTTTTTGTACAGTACGTGTTAAGATGTTTTCCATGTTGTCACCGAGATTATTGTTTCAATTTGCACAAAAGTAAAGTGTCATATGTATCGCAATATCATTGAATTGTTAAATCATACATACATATAAACGTTTAATGTATAGCAGATTTATGAAAGGAAAAGAAACTTGAAGCAGAAAGTAATCAGCTATTCACTAACAAACAAATGAGCGAACAAATATCACAAATTACTGTCTTATTTCTTCTTACTTAAGGCAACTTAATATAATTGCAATTTAATACCATACTAACACCCGATAAGTGTGCTACGCAATTGATATTCCGTTTAACAACACACTGATACTATGTGTGCCAATATTCCAACAATTATATACTAAGTTGCAACGAAACACATAACTTTTGACTTTATAAGTTATTAGTATACAGGACGTACACTAAATTGGGAGTTATGTGTCAACAATAAACTTCCGCGTTATTTCTTGATGTCGTCTGATGTTGGTGAATTACTAAAAACAAATAATTTTAATAGTTTCAACCCTGACTGCCTTTTTTATTGATGAACACAATTTGTTGAATACCAATGTCAAAAAGTGTTAGATACTTGAACTGCAAATTTGTTTACATCTCCCAAAAATTGCAATTAGCACATTGTATTTGCAAACCACCGTTTGTGTCCTTTTTAATCTGTTTATGCAATGACTAAGTAAATAATATCAGACACGACATGATAATAATAGATACATAGGCTGTAAAATTAAAACAACCCATACTTTACGAAGGTGAATCACGTTTGATAATTTCGAATTACTTACCATTCAAATGCATAGCCGATGATAAACTAATTAATTGATTAACAATATTTGTATATTTAAATTGGGAAGTTATTCGACGCATAGCTTGTGAAGGGGGTATATAACTAAAACTAAATAAGTTAACATGTTCAAGTAAAAACGACACTTAATACGATATCAATTTCGATACTAATGATTAAAGCCTGTCTATAAAAGTTATTAAATTAAAAATTGAAATAATGTGGCGGTAACAATCTTGTTACAAATGTCGGTACAAATAACTCCATTGGCCGGTATATAAACGGACATCTATCTTAAAACTTTATATGTTGCAATGATAAAAAGGGAATGTAAGTATGACTCCATTTAAGCTCTTACAGCATTAACTTAAACACATATTTAAAACACCTCGATTAGGTACTATTTTAATTTTAAAAGCCGATTTTTAACCAATGCATCTTAGTTGTTATATCAATGTATACCTATATGCATGTTTATCTAGACTTTGCTGTTCTCTTGCGATAATTGTTCTTTGCGAGCAATCACTACAATTCATTTACCAGGGTTGATATGTTAATAACAAATGTCAGATCTTTCAGTTTTTTAGCAACATACATTCGCAAATCGAGTTACAATTTAAATGATAAGTGCAAGTGAATAATTTTTAACTAATCATTTAAAAGGTAAATACATAAACATAATAATTTTACGTCATAACCACGTGTTTTGTTTGGATAAAATCAAACTACTTCCAGCCATGACATCACCTAAAGTTTTATTGCATCTTACACATATTATCTGCCAACTCTGTTGGCGAATCTTACAGGTTTTAATGGAAAATCAACCGACTATTAATTGATTCAGAATAGTTTCAAGTACCAAGTTTACATTTAATATATATTAACACGGTACGCGCAAACGTACATTAACAAGGTACATCAACTGTAGCTTATTCTGCAATAATATCAGGCAAAAAAACAAACGGTCGATATATCTTCCCGCTGTGTGAAAATCCAATGTTATATGAATTAACGTTACGCACCGAAATATCATGAAAACAAATGCAGCTTCTTCTCAGGCCTGACTAATATTGAGCTTGATATAAAATAACAAATAAATATATCAAACATAACACACTCGCTGTAACTTAAAGGTTAGATTAAGTTAATACGTTTGTAGAGTAGTTTCATAAACTTTTTTTTTCAACAATGGTAGGTTTTTACATGCATGCAAATACACATCATTCTGTTTGCACCAGTCAGCTGAAGACGCAATTAATTCTTATCTTAATTACGTCTGTACGCCGTCGTTATTAAGAAGTGTTTGATTTTCTGATCAATACTCACACTTGTAAAAAATATAAAACGACACTATCGTAATGACCCGAAACGCAATGCATGTGTGGTATTTATGCGTGATTCATCACACAGATAAGAATCATAATGTAATTCTAGTATCCTTGACATTTTATTATGAGCAATGAGGTGAAAACCATGATACGTATATATCATCATTTATTTAATTTTGCGAGTTTCATATAATCAAATTATTTCAAATTCGCAGTCGTATATAATAAGTACTCGCATTAGCGATAATATTGTTAATTAAATAAATTATACACTATCCCTAACGTAAAATGGATCAATAATAAGTAACGCACCGCAATATAATGAACACAAATGAAGTATCTTCTCAGGCCTTATTATTTTTAGCATAATATAAACATCATTAAATAAATAAATCCAAAATATGAACACACACACTTAAAACGTGATCTGCTAAGATTAAAGCCTTTATAATGTTAACGCGGTCTTATGAAAGATCGTGTTCTTCATTACGTTTACAAATGAATATATTAAAGCATACACTGTTCAATTTAAATAGTCAGAATGAATAAATTAAACCATTTAATATGAGCACCTGTATTGATGGAACAGACACTTGTATTTTAGCAACGCTGACAGAAAAGTGCAAACCAATTATTGCTGTACTACTCCAAAAACATTTACCTTTGGAATGATATAAAATTCAATATTTATTATTTACGGTATAAATCTGGACTGCAAATATTTGGTTATAAGCGCACCTAAACTAAAATGCAATACATTATGTGTCTTTGTTTATAATTTGGATAGAATTTATAATCATTCAACAATACGCCCGAATTCCTGTAATGCATGCAATCTGAAACCTGAAAGTCTGTGCTTAGGAGTTCTGAGTGAGAGATGTGAGATAAGCATTTTGAAAAAAATCATCGATCGGGTTTAAGTTGCATTAGTAAATCTACGTTTTCCATATATATTAAGTTTTAAATTCATTTTATGTAGACCTTTTCCATTCGCTACGAGTAGTAAACATGTATATAATTGTTATGCCATCAATACAGTGCGATATTCAAACATTGGCCTAATACCCAGTTTACTTTGTATCGTTTACAACTACGGGGCATTTTCAAACACACAACAAAGAACAGCGGTCGTGTTAGATTTTAAATGAGGTAAAAATGCTTATTGATATGAAGACACTGTAAGTTTGGAAATAATCTGATGAAAATTGTTGACATAATCACCTAACCAAGCAGTTTTTTACTTTTATTTTTAAATTCAAAGAGACATAATTCTGGACTTATGGTCCGATATTGCTCATATAGAGTTTGGGTTGGGTCCTCATTGATAAAAAAAAACCTTGTGAAAGTTTGGGAACAATCGGATGAAAATTTTGGCCTTCGAACAAGGATTTCAAAATTTCTCGAATTCTAAGGAAGATAACGTTGGACGTAATGGTCGGATAATGCTAAAAAGCCCATATCACCTGGATAGTAATACGTGTCGCGCTTCGCGCTCTATATGTTGTTCTTAAAAAAGAACTCCGAGGAGTGCTTGACTCTAGGGAAACGGGTTGCTGGGACACAGCTCCTCCTTGATAAGCGGCTGCTTCCTTTATCGCAACTCATTGTTACAATCAATAATACGTGTCGCGCTTCGCGCTCTATATGTGCTAGGGATAGGCCTATGATAGACAACCATAAAAATACATGGATAATAGATGTGTTGTTTGCATTTGTGTGTTTATATAAAAACACGTGTATTTTTATAAGATATTTAAGTGATGTAACAAATTTTAATTAACGTTGTCACCACGTTGCATCCATTAATTTTAATAAAAATGTCCAATTGTAGTAAAATGGATTTTTAAATGTCTACATAAAATAAAGCTTTATTATAATTATTAACCTGACTGAAAAAATTGTCAGCCGCCGAACTGTTCCGTTTGTGCCGGAACCCGGGATTGAACCGGGATGACTGTTGCGTAAACAACTTCAGTCTAACTCTCTCCCAACTGAGCTACTCTGGCTGACATTCACTTATTGACTGCTATTTGTTGAAGTTGTGTATAGCGGTCGTTATTATATGTCTATTAATAAACTAATTCATTGTACGTTTTCGTACCACTACGCCTTCCAATAAACTTGCTTGTGCGATAGGTCGTCAAATATCGTACTAAATTGATTCTCCTTTTAATAAGCAAATTAGAAATACCACAAAATAAATATATTATGATTATGTTTTGTTTTTATACAAAACATCATTTGTTTTTATACAAAACCAGAAAGTTTCGCGTATTTGCCCAGTCCCTGTGATCTTTCCCCTGTGATCAGTTGTGGATCAGTTATTAATTAAAACAATTAACTTTGTATTATTGGCAATAAATGTTGTAATAAATGTAATAGGCACAAATGCAGTACTTGTTGTGTATAAACCCCTTAAAGAGGTCCTATAAATGCCTTCTCCTGTAACGAAAGCATATGGCTACGCAAATGGTATTGCTTTACACTATATTTTGCAGTACACTAATTTGCAAAAAAAATCACCATTATGCAAGATATTCTTAAAACAAAAATATATACATTGATCCGTAAAATAACTTCTCCTCCCATAAGAGAAAAAAATGCATTACATACTAGTCGCCGCCCTCCAGGGCGACGCCAATAATTCATTTTTTTCTAATGCTCGCGTTGGGATAGATACTTTCTGAAAATATAGTGTAAAGCAATACCATTTGCGTAACGATATGCTTTCGTTACTGGAGAAGGCATTTATAGGACCTCTTTAAGGGGTTACAGTTATACACAACAATAAGCAGTGAATAGGTTTGCATTTTTAAACTTAATATCGTATGTGAAATATACATTACATAACAGAACATATAGTTTATTTGCGACTTAAGGATATACAGTTCATCGTCAAAATACAACAACAATGAAGCAATCATAAATGCACATGCCTCAATATAAAAACAGTTTGTGTATGCATTCTGAAAAATATGAGAATGCTTAAATTTTTACAATTACTGAATGAGACCAGACAATCTACATGTATATTGAAACGTCGAGCATATTTCTATATTAAAGGGGCAAATCGACAAGTTAATTCGATATTATACAAAGATAATGTTTTTTTTTATTAAATTAACATTTAATTGCTTAGTGCACCAGATAATAAATGAATGAGTGACTTCGCTTAATGCACATTCACGTGTATTCTCAAACTAATTCTGATCAAAAGATAAGCAAAAAACAGTCTTGTATTCAAGGTACGAAAACGATATTCTAGAATAACTTCTTTTTACTGTTCATATTCTCAAAGCGTATTGCAGAAAAAGACGTGTTTGCAAGTTGCGAATATGAAAGTCTAGAATTACTTCTGTTTCTGCTCTTACTCCAATGGTCATTTATTTCATATGCAATCTGATCAACTTACTTTTCAAATAATACTTTTATAATGCTTCTTTGCATCTAAATGCAGTAGATATTAATTTTACTAATACTTTTATAATTTTATCTCGTGATTCAAGTTCAAATCCGTGAGTAATCGAATATCTGTCTTAAAATGCAATTTTCATAAAAATCTGAAATAACAGACATGTTTGTACATTAAAATTGTGTGTATTGTGCTATAGAATAGCTCTCTTGTTACATTACAGTTAAAAGATCTGCGTTGCGGTTCATGTTAGTTTATAACGCACCATTTAACTCAAATTTACACGACGATGAACATTCACCTCATTGATGAGCATGAGAGCGTAGTAAAACATGTATTTACAGTATTGTCGAACGTATCCTTGCTTAAACTAAATGTTAGATACGTGAAATTCTAGGGAACCGTGAACTATTAATTCCGGAAATAAATCAGGATATGAACAAAATAGACGGATATTAGCAGGACAAAATAATACATACTGATTTGGAGTTTTCTGAGGTAACTATAATTTAATGTATAGAACATATATCACATATATATTATTTTATTATTGCTGTAAAGTGGGAATAAGTTCATACGTTTGTGGAGCATTTTCTTAGGCCTTACGTTCATCCAAAGTATGTTTTATTCTATTAATAGATTAAAATCGATAGTATAACAACGATCGTATAAACTTGAGCTTTATACTATCGCTATGTTTAGATCAGATTTGGGTTTTTCCAAAAAAATGGATATTCTGTTTTTCTCAACTTCGGACAAACAAAATCGTCAAAAATAGGATATTTGCTATTTATTTATGGAAAAAATGAGAAAATAGTAGGTTAAATATAATATTACGTAAGTTTTGGATAATGATCAAGTTTGTCATGATCGGCTCGAACCATGGTAATGCTCGGCAATCCTCGCGCTTCCATGGTTCTCATCCTCGCATGATAAACTTGATCTTTATCCAACACGCACATAATATTCTTTATTTATCCTATTTCAAGATTACAATCGATAGCATAACAACAATCGTATAAACTTGAGCTTTATACTATCGCTATTTTTAGATCAGATTTGATTTTTTCCAAAGATTGGAAAATCTGTTTTTGTCAACTACGGAAACACAAAATCGTCAAAAAATGCGATATTTTATAAGCCTCGCTTGATAAGCTTGATGTTTATCCAAAACTCACATTATATTCTCTTTATATCCAATGGTTGCAAATAGTTTGTAATGATCAATACGTATATACTTTTGACTAATATTATTTAAATGGCCATATCGATGGAAAATACGGTATATATATATATAAAAGAAACAAATAATTTCTATGAAGAAGTAATTTAATGATTTACATTAAGGTTCTGCTTTTGTAGACTATTCGAAATATGTATTATTATTACTTATGCATATTTCTATCATGGGTATTTGTTCACATTTTTTCAATGCATGCCATGTGCATGAACGACTGCGTTTTGAAGTCATTTATACGCTTTATAATTATTCTTAACGTTACAATGAATGTACCACTATATATACGTGAATGTTGCACAAATGCATGGTCTGTGAAATATTATGAATATTAAAATACACCGTCAATATCAACCTTTAATACGTGCCATGTTGAAATATTTTGTACATACTATATAAATTGACAAAAACAATTTACGAACATCAAAAAACTGTTTTGAAATGAGTTAAATCTTTTCTAATTGTGAGGAATTTTATATATGTTTATTTATTGATTGTGGTATGTTTTTGCGGTACTTGCGTTTGCGAATATAGCATTATATGTTTGTTCGTAATTACATGATTCATGAACTTTATATAACATTCCCGTGGACTTGCTACTCACAGCAGCCCTTACCAGACCTGACTGGCAGTGTGTCTCTGTGTCGTCTTGCCTTATTTGCCCACAGTTGCCAGACTTGTCAAGGGTGTGTTGATGATGATGATGAAAAAACAAACACTTAATAGCGTAAGACAACATTAAAAGAGTTATATCATAACAGGTTTATTTATATTTAAACATCCAGTGTTTATTTCCTGATTCAATGTTTGACTTTCAAATCGCTCATAGAAATTGCAAATGCTGTTGTCAAGCGATTTGTTTCACTCAAATAAGTATTAATAGCAAAACACACATTTCCTTTGAAATGCTCTGAAAACGGATAGTATTCACGCGGTTGTCGTGTATCTGTCTAACCCACAACGATTTCAACATGTCGTATTACTTTTCAATATACCTATAAAGCATATACACTTTAAAGTATTAATTACGTGCAGCAGGACTACCTTTTTTAATTTAGGCGAGAGCTGATATTAAATTTCAAAATTCGTGAAGTTTTATTGGTTTAAACAACATACGAGCCTCGTTCTGGGAAAACTTGGCTTAATGCATGTGCGCTAAGTGTTATCCCAGATTAGCCTGTGCAATTATCATATTCTTAGCATGGACGGCACTTTCCGCTTATATAAAATATTTTGTTTGAAGGAGGGCTGGTCTAAACGAAAAAAAAGAGTGCATTTGAAAGTATGATCCCAGATTGTTTCCAATGAAGGATGTACCCACATGCAGTAAGACCATCTTTCTCCAGAACGAGAATAAAATTATTGGAATAAAAATAGAAAACATACCATACATTCCCATACATAACCCTTAAAAATACAAGACATCCTCTAGTTAATCGTAACATGTATTACCATTGAATTTCAAATCGAATATCAAAGGATATTAAGAGGTGATGCTCACTGTCATGCATTGTTTTTAAATACAATCTGACATCGTGGTTAAGAGGTTGAAATAATTCATTAATTGTTCGCGGGATGAATTTAATTTATTCTATACAGTAAGCATTATGTTTCGTGAGTTGATACGAGGTGTTACCGATTAAACGTATCATAAATCATAAAGTGTCATTTATGTGAGCGACCCGTTTGAAAACGTCCATATAGTTACTTGCGCATTTCTATTTTCTCAACATTGATGTAATTCGTTTTGATGCATTATGATTACAATCAGGAGGCCGTTTCATCAACGATTTACGACTAGTTGTAAATTACGATTTACATAAATTACGATGTTTCAAATCGTAAATCGTAAATTCAGCTTACACAATTTTCATTCATAAATAAACGATGGGTAAGGGTATTTTTTCAGACTGTGTCACTATGTTTATCGGTTTCAAAATACGTATATTTATGAAGTCGTATTTTATGTATGGTGCCTTTACGATTTCGTTGATTAAACGGAATTTATGTAAAGTCGTAAACGACTACATAAATCTCGATACGTAATTTACCATCGTATACAAATCGTAAATAGTGATGAAACGGTCCCAAGGAGTTTATTCTCATTGAATGTTTGACGTTTGCGTTTTTAAACACAAGGAGTGTGACAATCGGTTTACAAGACAATTGCAACAATGGCTTTGGACGTTATACCAACATGCGCGCCTAAGATGAAAACGTTCTTAGTAAAATATTCGCTCTTGGGTAACAGTATGATATCAGATTATAAATTGAAGCCATCAAATTAAATAAGTTACATGAATCAAACGCGCATTTTTAAATTTAAAGCCTTTAATAAGGTCGGGGGTTTAATGTTCTGTCGAATTATTATGTATAGCTGAGTGAAATTATAGAAATATGTTCCATTTGCTATAGAATAGCTCTCTTGTTAAATTACATTTCACAGATCCGTGATGCGGTTCATGTCATTTTATAACGAACCATTTTACTCAAAGTTGCACTACGGTGAACAATCACCTTATTGATGAGAATTAGAGCGTAGTTAAACGTGAATTTACAGAATTGTCGAACGTATCCACGCTTGAATTATATGTTCAGAGCCGTGAAATTCTAGGAACACGCGAGCTATTAATTCCGGAAATAAATCAGGATATGAACTAAATAGACGGACATAAGCTGGGCAAAATAATGCAACTATTAATTCCGGAAATAAATCATGATATGAACAAAATAGACGAATATTAGCAGGGCAAAATAATGCATACTGATTTGGAGTCTTCTGAGGTAACTATAATTTTATTGTATAGAATATATATCACGTATACATTATTAGCTCGGCGTTTTCGGAGAAAACTGCGAGGTATTGTCATAGCCTCTTCGTCGTCCACCGTGTTACGTCCGCCGTCCGGGCGTCATGATAAAACCTTTACATTCGCTCTAAAATTAAAGTGCTTCCACCTACAACTTTGAAACGTTATATGTACATGCACCTTGATGAGTTCTACACGCCACACCCATTTTTGGGTCACTAGGTCAAAGGTCAAGGTCACTGTGACCTCTAATATTAAACTTTAACTTTGCCTCTAACGACATAGTGCTTCCACCTACAACTTTGAAACTTCATATGTACATGCACCTTGATGAGTTCTACATGCCACACCCATTTTTGGGTCACTAGGTAAAAAGGTCAAGGTCACTGTGACCTCTAATATAAAACTTTAAATTTGCCTCTAACATCACATTGCTTTCACCTACAAATTTGAAACTTCATATGCCCATGCACCTTGATGAGTTCTACACGCCACTCCCATTTTTGGGTCACTAGGTCAAAGGTCAAGGTCACTGTGACCTTTAATATATAACTTACACTTTTCCTCTAACATCATAGTGCTTCCACCTACAACTTTCAAACTTCATATGTACATGCACCTTGATGAGTTATACACGCCACACCCATTTTTGGGTCACTAGGTCAAAGGTCAAGGTCACTGTTACCTCAAATATAAAACTTAAACTTTGCCTCTAACATCACAGTGCTTCCACCTACAACTTTGAAACTTTATATGTACACGCACCTTGATGAGTTCTACACGCCACACCCATTTAGGGTCACTAGGTCAAAGGTCAAGGTCACTGTGACCTTTAAAAAAAAAATCTGACAAGCTTTCGCAACCGAGCGTGGCATCCGTTATGTGGTGCTCTTGTTTTATTATTGCTGTAAGGTGGGAATACATTCATACGTTTGTGGAGCATTTTTTTAAGCCTCACGTTCATCCATGGTATGTTTTATCCTTTTATTAGATGAAAATCGATAGTATAATAACGATTGTGTCAACTTGAGCTTCATACTGTCGCTATTTGTAGATCAGATTTGGGTTTTCTAAAAATTTGATAATCTATTTTTGTCAACTTCGGAAAAACAAAATCGCCAAAAATGCGATATTTGATATTTATTAATGGAAAAAGGGAGTAAATAATAGGATATATATAATAGTATGTGAGTTTTGGATAATGATCAAGTTTAACATGCTCGGTTCAAACCATGGTAAAGCTCGGCAAGCTTTGCGCTCCCATGGTTCTAAGCCTCGCATGATAAACTTGATCTTTATCCAAAACTCACATTATATTCTCTATTTATATGCATATTAATTCATCTTTGTGCAACCATAAGCTGAAGACGCAATACATTATTATTTTTTTTATTTCTGTACTCTCTTGTTAATAAGAAGATTTTAGATTTTTATACTTTCACAAATATAAAACGAGACCATGACCCGAAACGCGATAAATGTCCGGTACATAAATGATATACATATCTGATGTTTGCAAATAGTTTGTGATTATCAATACGTATATACATTTATTTGAATGGCAATATCGATTTAAAAATACGGTAGTTTATATACAAAAGAAACAAATAATTTATACGAAGAAGTAATTTAATGCTTTACATTAAGGTTCTGCTTTTGTAGGTTATTCGACATATGTATTATTACTCATGCATTGTTCTATCATGGGTATGTTTTACCTTTTTTTTCAATGCAAGTGATGTTCATGGGTATTGAAGTCGTTTATACTGTTTATAATTCTTCTTAACTATACCAGTTTCAGTTTCAGTTTATTGGCAAAATCAGCAAATACATGCCTTTGGCCACAGAATATACAAATATACATAAAGATGACCACACAAATAAAATACTCAACAAAAAGCATTTCACATAAATGGATAATTAAATGAATACGTGAATACATAATTGATTTTCAACGTTAACAAGAAGCAACAGAGTAGCTAGCTAGCAAGGTAATCATTTCTTTTTAACATAGCATTGTAAATGAATTTGGAAATATTTCTTAATTTTCTAGAGTTAATACTGGACATCATAGATGTGAACTTGTTGACAGTATAAAACGACTGGTTAACATTATCCTTAATTCTTAAATCTTGATAAAGCATACATATACAGAAAAAGTGATATTCTGTTTCAACCATGTTGCTGTTACATAATTTGCAGGTCCTGTTTTCTCTAGGAATGTTATTGTATCTACCAGTTTCAATTTCTAAACAATGAGCGCTTAGTCTAAATCTTGTTAGAGCTTTTCTATGACAATCATTATCAACACAATCTATGAATTTTTCAAATGTAAAATCCTTTTTAAATTTAACATAGTAAACTAATTTACTTTGCGAATTTATCATATCATACCATGACTGGACGTATTGATCTCGAAGACGTTGTTTAAGTTTTGGATAATGTTATGTTAACATGTTTATGCAATAAATAACTAAAGCCTAAATTGTCAATAAGGTCTTTGTTAGCTTTTGTCCAGCGTAGTTTTACATTAGTGCTAATAAACGTGTTATCTGTGATATTCTTACCGAACATAGATCGTATAAGTGAGTTTGGTGAATTAATTATTTTGCACCAGAATTTAAGGGACCTCTCTTTACATATAATAGATAACGGAAAACGTCCTAGTTCGCCTAAGACGGCTGCATTTGATGTCTGTTGACGTACACCTAAGATGTATTTACAAAATTTGAGATGTATTTTATCAACTTCATTGTTTTGATAGATCCCCCAAACTTTACAACCGTATGTAATTATGGGTACAACTAGACTGTCAAAAAGTAACAGTTTTTTTTTACATCAAGTTTTACTCTACTAAATATAGACAAAAGGTGATTATATGCCTTTAAGGCTTGCTCATTCAGGGTTTTGACAGCGTCATTGAGTGAACCATTATAATTGAATTTGATACCAAGGTAAGTAAAATTGTCAACAATTTCAATTATTTCATTATTCAATGACCACAGATAATTATTTTTAGTTTTCTTCTTTTTAAATATACATAATTTAGTCTTTAAACATTTATTTTTAGACCCCATTTTCGAGAGTAAGTATATATACAATCCAACTGGGCTTGTAAGCTATAAGGATCTGTTGTAAATAACGCTATTTCATCAGCAAATAATAACATATGAGAAGATAGTCTGTCCATATCCTGACACGTGAGTTTCTCAAAATCTAAACTATCAGTAATATCATTTATAAAAAGAATAAATAAGAGAGGAGAAAGAGGCTCCCCTTGTTTGAACCCTAATGATATATCAAAAAATTGCGAAAAGGAATTGTTATCAGTATCTTTAACACAGGATTTAACATTTTGATATATTTACTTAATCATATTTAGCATTTTGCAGCTTACACCCGACTGAACTAATTTTACCCACAATGCGTCATGGATGACCGTGTCGAATGCTTTTTCATAATCTATAAATGCGCAATAAAGCTTCATATTATTTGCTAAGACGTTTTGGATAATAGAATGAAGTGTGAAAATGCAGTCAACCGTACTACGGTTATCTCTAAATCCAAATTGAGCATCATTAAATTTGTTTTCGCGTTCACACAACTTATTAATGCGATAACGGAGGATTAATGAAAATATTTTTGACATTATGTTTACCAAAGTGATGCCTCTATAGTTATAGGGATTATCCTTTTCCCCCTTTTTATATATTGGGAACAATGGCGCCTTTTGTCCATGACTCTGGATAAATTCCTGTGTTAAAAATATAATTGAAATACCATGAATGTACCAATATATATATATATGTGTGAATGTTGCACAAATGCATGATCTGTAAAATATTATGCATATTAAAATACACCGTCAATATATACCTTTAATACGCGCCATCTTGAATTATTGGGTACATACTATCTAAATTGACAATTACATTTTTTTGTAAATCAAAAACTATTTTGAAGTGAATTTTATATTTTCAAATTGTGAGGAATTTTATGTATGTTTATTAATTGTGCTATTGAGTGTAGCATGTAGTCACGCGGTACTTGAGTTTTAAAATATAGAATTCTATGTTTGTACGTAATAACATGATTCATGAACTTAAAATACCTTCCCCGTGTACTTGTTACTCACAGCATTCCTCACCAGACCTGACTGGCAGGGTGTCTCTGTGTCGTTTTGCCTTATTTGCGCACAATTGCCAGACTTTTCAAGCACAATAACAAACACTTAATAGCGTAATACAACATTAACAGAGTTATATAATTGTTTATCACTTTGATGCATTCTTTAAATAAAATTTAAAACCGTGGTCAAGAAGTTGAAATAATTCATCAATTGTTCGCGAGATCAATCTAATTTATAGAATGTGAATCAATACATATTATTTTAAACGAGGTTTTACCGATTAAGCGTATCATAAATCATAAAGTCATAAATATTTTGTTTTGATGCATACTAATTACATTCAGGCGTTTATTCTAATTGATTTTCAAATGACGTTATCGTTTTTAAAAATAAGGAGTATGACAATCGGTTGACAAGTCACTTATCATAACGTGTACCATTTTAAATTTCAACAATCACGGACGTTATACTCACACGCGCGTCTGAGATGACAACGTGATATCAGATAATAAATTCAAAACCACCAAAAGTAATATGTTGCATGAATCAAACGCGCATCCTTAAATTTAAAGCCTTAAATAACGTTGGAGGTTAATGATATGCTCTGTCGAATTATAATGTATAGCTGAGTGCAATTATAGAAATATGGTCCTGCACGTGAATGGTGCCTCATTTGAAATTAGTGATGCTTATCTATTTAATTATCATGTCATATTTGTATTTAATATGTGTAATAAACAGTTGCTAAGGTTTTACCTTAGCATGTTTTTATTTATGTCGAACCCACGAACAAGTAACTCTTTCAACGAAGTAACGGTCTTTGGGAAGAAATTACTAATCCATAGTTACGATATAATCAACCTATATTTAGTTTGAAAAACATTCAAAAGCGCGAAACTGTCCTATTTATATCGTCCGAAAGTATGTCAGCCTTGGTTGTGAAATCCATTTTAAAAGATTCTTAAAACAGTATGTTTTTAATTGGTTTATTTCATAATAAATCGTTTGCAAGAGTTAGCTATGTCTTTCCAAAGAGTTAAAATCGTTCCCACGACTCATTCGTTCGAATATCTTACAGACTCGTTCCCTTGATTAAGAAATGTCGTTCAAACGTATAATAAGCCGTTTCCACGACTTACTTAATCGTCACCAAAAAATTGTAATCTGTTTTATAGGACTTAATATGTCTTGGTAACGACTTGCACATGAGTTATAGAGGTAAACGTAACATTGAATTAATCAAGGTAGTGTGTGTGACATAACATTAATTGTCATTAGTGCAGGTGGTTTAAAAATAAAGCAGTTTGAAAAAAATACATATAATGACATACTATTATTTACATCATTGACTTGTACAGTGGTAATTGAGTTGCTCTAGTGCGTAAGAGTAAAATACATTTTATTTAGTGAAATTTATGTAACATTTAAATGCTATTAAATAAGCAGTGCGATAGTGTAAAGATACATTTACTTACACGTTGACGTTTGTGATTTAGCTCTTCAAGCGTTGTAATAACTGTTTCCTTATGGGGCTTCAAGTTTACGTTAATTTAAATAATACGATACACATTTTTATGAAATATTAGATTTTGACATGAAAAGCCACATGTTTTTTGTTTGGAGAAAATGTGCCTATGTTTGACAGATCGTAAAATACTTTGTCATAAAAAAGCGTTTCAATATATCAGCATTTGCGTTGCTAATTTTACAGACATATTTATCAAATTAAGCTTCTAAGTTGCATTTTTAAACAGGTAGTTGCCTATTCTAATATGTTGTCTGAAGTAGTTTCTTTATATATCACTTTGCACTGATGTTGAATTCCGTACGGACATATTTACAATTTACTTCACAACTGGATATAACCGTGCTATATAATTTTCGTAAATCGCCTGTTATAAAATGGGAATACTTTACAGTGTGCCTATATGTCTGATGTTAATCTGGATTCCCAGGGAACATAACTAAACATTCAAAGCAATATCTAAATATGTTAAATATGTTAAAAAAGAAAGTATAGAAACAATAATTATTACCACCGAAAGTCGGTTAACATTATTCACCTCTCTTAACACATGCAATAAACACTCTACTTTGATATTTAAAACAACCCATCGTCACATACTGCTTTCCCATATTTAGGACTTTATCCAAAAATAGTCATATTTCATTTAATGTTTTTTAATAATTAATGTTTCAGTTGGCTTTGGTGATAAAATAAATGTGAGATACACATTATAATTCGTCACGTCATTGGTGCAAATGTCCACGTTAAAAAGTATCATAGAAAAAGAAAAAGATTTAAGAGGTTGAAGGAAATGAAAATACGTCACACTGTGGTCATATATATTTATATCCTAGATTGAATGTAGTCAGTTATACAATAATTGCACTTCTATGACATTAATTGCAATGAATAATATGCAGTGAAGTATTCCCGAACCTTGCAATTAGTCAATGCGTTATAAGATATTACCTTTATTAACTCTTATATGATTTTCTGAATGGTATGAACTGAAGTTTTGATAAATCATGTGAGGCACATACATTTCATACCCATGAAAGTGTCATTTGTATATATAAATAAAATCAAAAATCGCAAATCAAATGCGATCTGTTGGGTCATTTTTTTAACTGATGTTGTCAAACACATGAATATAAAACATAAGCAACCAAAAGCAAAGTACTAGTAGTGCTTTACTAAATTGAATATGTTGCATTAAATGCACATATGAGAAAGGGTAGATGTGGATTATGAAGCTACATTCACAGTTCATCACATTCCATGCAATACAAGTTCAAGATATTATTCCGATTTTATTCCGTGAAGCTTGACCAAATTGAAAGTGATGTCGGCAAAATTTCCAAAAACGTAACTCGTGTTGAAGCCAGAATGTGCATTATGGAAACGAACTTCTCTAAACTCGAAACCAAATTTAATGATATTGAAACAAGTCGGCAGTTTGATAGTCAGGAATTCATGATTTAAAAGTAAAACTGTCTGAATTCCAGGGAAAGCTTTCAACCGAACTTGCCCAGATGGCCACTCTTAAAACAGAAATACTAGACTTGAAATCAAATAACGTGTCACTCTCTAACGATCTTTTAGATCTCAAATCACGATCAATGCGGGACAATTTATTGTTCTTTAATTTTGAAGAAGAAGCATCATTTGAAAGCCGAAAAACTGAAAATTGTGTCGATAAACTCTTAAGTTTTTGTGAAAATGAGCTTTCAATGCATAATGACCGCAGTGAGATCAAAATCGACAGAGCGCATCGTATCGGCAATTATGATCGTGGTACTTGCCGACCCATTGTAGCAAAATTCAACTTCTTTCAAGACAAAATGAAAATTAAACAGCAAATGTTGGACAATCCTCGTGCCTCAAATAAACGCGTCAGTGACCAGTTTCCACGGGCGATCCAGGAGCGACGCAAAATTCTAATTCCATACCTTGTAAAGGCTCGATCAGATGGTAAACGAGCATCTTTGGTGCACGAAAAACTCCACATTGATAACGCAACATTTACAGTAGATAAACTCCCCACAGGCCCTGCACCAGAACTGCCGCCACGACGCTCCGATACCCAGCATCAAAATGCAAGCAGGCAAACCAATAACAGTGCGCCGCGCCGACCACAAGTCCCGAGCTAGGATCAGCAACGGAAGCCGCTTAAATTTCTTGTTTGGAATGTTCAAGGTTTATGCTCAAAATTGTGTGACCCTGACTTTAACTGCTATATAAATGACTTTGACTTTGTTCTACTATGTGAAACATGGCATTCTTCTAGTGGACATATAACATTGGAAGGTTTTGATCATTTCGAATGTGCTAGGCCCAAATTTAACAAAAAAGCTAAACGTAATAGTGGTGGTCTTGTTGTTTACTATAAAAATATTTATTCAGCTAACGTCGAGGTGATAGAACATAATACATGTGGTTTTTTATGTATAAAACTGCTTAAAAACAAATTTGGCTGTGATAATGATATATATTTGTTACACTGCTACATCCCACCAGAAGACTCTTTAGTTTATAAGTATTACAATTCGCCTTTATTTGAATTTGACTTTTTAAATTTCATTTCTGAACGCTTATCCTATTATAAAACGCTTGGCGATGTTGTCCTCATGGGCGATTTAAACTCGCGCGTGGGCGAAAAGAGTGACTTATCAGAAAATACTAATTTGAACCGTTATGTCAATATGCCCGCCGATGATTTTGATTATAACGATCTACCAATTCGCAAATCACATGATGTTATTACAAACCGGTTTGGTAATAGGTTGCTAACTCTATGCAAAGAATGCAGTGTCTGTATTCTTAACGGGCGCCTTGAGCCAGGATTATTCACTTGTTATAATTTAAGCAGAAATACTGTAGGAGCGAGTGTTGTTGACTATGTTATTTCTAACTATGAATTTTATGCCAAATTTGTTAACATGAAGATTCATGAACTAAGTGAATTTTCGGATCACTGTGCAATTGAATTTTCATTAAAGTTATTTAATAACGATGCATCTTTAAACAATACATATGCTCGTATCAATTGGAACACAGCGAGTAGTAGTCAAGATACCTTATTAAATCTATTACAAAATGAATCTCACAATTTGGACCTACTTACACAGTCGTTGATTAACGGTTCTCTCGATTTGGATTCGTGTATTAATAACCTGTCGTCTATAATTTATCGGATATCATTTAGTGTCCACGGTAAACGACGCTGTAGTATGAATAAAGATAAATACGTGATTAATTCGGATAGGCCGCATTGGTTTAACGCTGATTGTAAACAAGCTAAAGATATATTTTATAGATCGAAACAATTATTTTATTACCAGCCAAATGACACAACGCGTTTAAATTTTTTAGAAGCTAGGCGGTCATACTGTGTTTGTAAGAGAAAAGCTAATATAATTACAATAACAAAGAGCAACATCGTCTTAAAGATATGAGTAGATCCGATTCACGAAAATTTTGGAAATATATAAAGAAATTCAAAGGCGGTAATAAAAATCAAGCCAATATAAATGTAAATGATTTTTTAAATCACTTTAAACAAATGTCTGCAACGCCAAACGAAAATTGTTTTAGTAATTGCAATTATTCCGATTCAGCTGACGGCATAAATATTGACTCGCTCGATGATGCATTTACGACCGATTGAAATTATTAAAACGATATCTTCGATGTCCCGAAATAAAAGCGCTGATTTGGACGGTAACGTTGCGGACTTTTTGATTGATTGTAAAGAATTTATCGCCCCATATCTAGCTAAAATATTCAATTACTTATTTGATAACTGTGTATACCCTGAGTCCTGGACTAAAGGCTCAATTGTCCCATTGTTCAAAAAGGGTGATAAATCTAATCCGGCAAATTATAGAGGGATAACTTTAGTAAATATTCTGGCTAAAATATTTTCTTTAACGCTGCGCAACCGTCTAAATAATTGGTGCGAGAACGAATCAATTCTAAATGAATGTCAATTTGGTTTTAGAAATAATCGAAGTACGTCTGACTGTATTTTTATTCTACATAGTATTATTCAGAAGGTTTTAGCAAATAATTTAAAACTATATTGTGCCTTTGTAGACTATGAAAAGGCATTTGATACTGTCATTCATGATGTCCTATGGATTAAACTTGTGAACTCAGGTATCAGCTGTAAAATGCTTAATATGTTGAAATCCATATATGCAAATGTGAAATCGTGTATAAAGTGTCCAAGCTTAATGTCATACTCAGAATTCTTTGATGTATCATTAGGAGTCAAGCAATGTGAGCCTTTGTCACCTCTTTTGTTTATTATGTTTATTAATGATATTGGTGAGCATTTGAGTTCTACAAACCTATGTACAAATGATGTTGATATGTTATCTATTTTTATGTTAATGTTTGCCGATGACATTGCAATTTTCTCAACTGATCCCCATAGTCTACAACACCAATTAAATTGTATAAATGAATATTCTTAGAAATGGGGTCTCAAGGTAAATGTAGGGAAAACTAAGGTATGCATTTTTCAAAAGTATAAATATAGAAATATCCACACATGGGAACTCAACGGCGATAACATTGAAATAGTAAATGATTTTACGTACTAAGGTGTTAAATTTTTCTATAACGGCTCACTTAAACGTGCAGTTGAATCACTGAATGAGCAGGCTCTCAAAGCATATAATCACCTTATTTCAATATTCAGTAGAATCAAATTAGATATTAAAACTAAGTTGTTACTGTTTGACTCAATGGTAGCACCAATAATCACGTATGGCTGCGAAGTCTGGGGAATTTACGATATGCCTGAGGTTGATAAACTGCATTTAAAATTCTGTAAACAAATACTAGGGGTTCGTCAACAAACATCTAATGCTGCTGTACTAGGTAGACTTGGTCGCTTCCCATTGTCCGTCATTTGTAAATAAAGAGCTCTTTACTATTGGTGTAAAATCATGAGATCACAGAATACTTTGATAAATAGAGTTTTTAATACATTAACCTCTGACGATGCATGCATGAATATTGATAGAAAAATGTGTTGGCCAAATGCTGTTAAGACTACACTTGATGATCTTGGTTATAGTAATGTATGGTTGCACCAGTATCACGAAATTGATTATATTTGTATGCTAAAACAAAGAGTCCGTGATGTTTACATTCAAACTTGGTTTGAATGTATACAGTCTCAAAGTAAGCTAAATTACTATATCGTATTTAAAAAAGAATTTTGTTTTGAAACCTACTTGAATTGTATAGATAATGAAAAGCATAGAATTGCGTTGAGTAGATTCCGATTGTGTTCGCATCATTTAGAAATAGAAAGAGGAAGATTTAACAATATTAACGTTAACGATCGTAAGTGTAAAGTGTGTACATCTGATACGATTGAACCTGAATTTAATTTTCTATGTATTTGTCCAATTTATAGAGAGTTAACGTCAAATTACAACATAAGGCTGTCATTTAACACATTGAAATATTTCGAAACAATTATGTCAACAAAGTCTGTAAAAAGTATCCGTAAAGTATCGAAATTTATATATTTTGAATTGTTAAAACGAAAAGAAATCATTGATTCGTCTGTTGCTTCCTAGTTGTCTAAAATCCTTCACATAATAAACATTGTGTTTTTTTGTGCTACATTTTCCTATTTCTTTTGTGTGTTTGTGTGTGTGTGTGTTGTTGTTGTTTTTTTTGTTTTTTTTTAATATTATCTTTCGAGATTATTTGTATGCTATGATTTAGCCAATCTTCATCTCACTGTGTATATGTATTTATCATATGATTTATTTTGCCAAAAGCATGTAATGCTGATTATGCGAATAAATAAACCAATTCCGATTTAAACATCTATAAATAAGTACATGTTCATGGTGAACAAATAATATACTGGAAGCTTTCATCTCAAATAAAGTTATGTTTTACATTGTTCAAAATTTGTTCTTAGGTAATTGTTTCGTCTATATTCACTACTTTGCAATACAAAATTGAAATCTGTCAATCGTCTAGCTCTCTCTTCATATCTGTAATACCCCCAAAAGGAAGCAACTATTTTGGCAATGATATGCAATTAACATCTGACGTATTCAAGTGAGATACATAGAATTATGTCTTAAGTTTAAAAAAAGTATGCATGGTAATATAAATAAAATAGACAGAGCATTTACATCTACTATTTGGTTTAAACATAATATAAATTACTTATGTAAAGTGAACGTGTGACCTATTACTGATTTGACCTCCTTACTATACATAGTTTATAATATTTTTTTTAAGTTTACAGTTCCATATTTCGACTTTACTCGCTGCAAACTTGCTTAGTGGGTCACACTATCACAGCTCCCGCTTAGAACATTATCAGCGAGTAAAGTCAAGATAAAGAGCAAATATTAATAAGAAATAAACGCTGATCACTTTCTTGCTGATATGGTTGGAAAGTGAGAGGTATTTAAACAAGTAAAACAAGTAATATACGGTATGAAACGGTGAAAAATACCTGTCTCGTCACGGACGTCGTCATCTTGTTTTTCACGTGAAATACACTGTTTGATTAAGTATTTATATGACGTTTTAATAGCCATAATAAATTTGATTTTTTGTCGTTTTCAAGGTTTTGCTAAAAGTCGAAAACTATTCTCAACAGTATCTCATTTACGATAGAGCTACAATATAGCACGACCAAATGTATGCGTTCGTTAACAGAAATCAATCAAAATGCTGCTATTTTTTTGACATGCATCCCTTGTGATTTAATGAATCACCCATTATATATAACAGTCTATATAAGCAACCCTGTTGATATACCCATTAACCACTCACTGTTAAAAATAACTGATTCATTCTCACAGAGGGACATTTAAATTGCAATGTTGTAAAGCACTTAGTGTTAGTGGCATATAATCAGGGTCATTTGATTTTAATTTGATGTGATAGCTTTAAATTTGTGATGGTACTTTTTCATCCTGCATCTGCCTGGAGTATTGTTAACAGGTGTTACAGAACAAATACGATATCTTAATGACATATCGTAGCGATCGAACAGAATGGTTTACCCTTAACTTATTAAGAATCAGTTCTATTCTCTTTGACATCTTTGCATTTAAGACAGTAAACATATTAGAAACATTCAGTAATATTATATTAAATTATTTACAAAATGTTGCTATTCGATGTTGCATTTGCTTTTGAGTTCATGTTACGAACATAGTGAATATATGCATCAGTTAACTGATACGATCACTTTTACTTATTGCCAAAACCTGTATAAAACCATTTTAATATCAACACTTATTTATACACGTCAAACTTACAATCAAATAATAACTGGAAAGAAAAACGTATGGAGAAAACATCTTATTTTTAGAAATAGCTCTGGTTTTGAACGTATGATTATTTTTACATAAATTAGTGTAAGACTCCAATAGAGAATACCATATATATAGTTATACCACACAAGTTCAATAGCATGTTTTCTTTTCAAATGAAAGTAATACGGTCTTATATAAAATAAGGTACATTTAAATTTACAATCGTTTTGCAGACACATTTTAGTTAATACAATTTTAATAAGTGACTCACTTCTAATCTAATTTTGCTTATCCTCAATCACAAAATACGATTTTTAAACATACATTTATTCTTTCTTTTTTTAGCAATACATTGTTATTTTGTATATCTTATTTTCATTAATTTTATATAAATATGTGTAATTGTCTTAGATGTTTGTAAGTTGTTTATGTGTCAATATTTGTAAATATTCTTAAAAATTATGACATATTCTTATAAATTATGACAAATGTTTTCTGTATAAATCTTGGAGTGACTCGAAAAGTAATATTCAGTTTAACGGATATATATCTCACAATCTTTATCGTAAATTCAAACATAAAAGTGCCAAACGTTGTAGCGGTGGAATTGTTTTACTTTCCAAGATTATTTAAAGAATTGAATACATATAATAACAAACATGAAGAACCTATAATATGGTTGAAATATATCATTCCTTTTTTAATACTGCAGAAGATATATTTTTATGTGTATGATATATTTGGGGTGATGATTCGCCGATATACAATATTGTTAATATTGATTTGTTTTATAGTTTAGAACATGTTTTATGTTTATGTGATAATCTTGGTTTTGTGTGTATATGTCTAGATTTTAACAGTATATTTGGTGAAAAAAAAGATTATATTGTTTGTGATATATTGAATAGTTGTATTGATCGCAACAATTATACTTCAGATTGAATCCCTGACAGGGCCTCATTAGATAAATCACTCAACAGCCACGGGGTAAAATTGCTCGATATTTGTAAAGGCTCATATTTGCATTGTAAATTGTCGCATTGGTAATTGTGTGATCAGTAATCATTTTTTGTCAACAAAACGGCTGTTCAGTGATCGATAATCATTTAACAAAAGAACGTAACTTTTCACAGATACAATAATTGTATATATAAATGTTTTATAAATGGAGTGACCATGCGCTGCTATGCTTTTCGTTGTTATGCAATAACAGATTTCATAGCAAAGAAATTCCATCAGGTATTAAAGCCACACACCTTGCCTCTGATTTTGAGATGAAATACATGTTAATCAATACATATAGATGCAATTTGAAAGTGTGCAAAATTGTCTTTAAATCTATAGCCTAGTAAGCAAGTAATACATTATTTTTTCAAACGATACCGCTTTTAAAACCGAAAGTAGGATTTCTAGACGTAAACGTCCATTCATTTTGACAAACGCGAATATTTTTAAGTTTTTAAGCGCAAAATAGACCGATTTCTACCTTTTCACCACCAGATTTATTCTAATTTGCATAGATAAAATTAAATCCATAGCCTAGTTAGCAAGTAATTTATTATTTTTCAAACGGTACCGCTTTTAAAACCGAAGATAGGATTTCTAGACGTATACGTCCATTTCGACAAACGCGATTATTTTTAAGTTTTAAAGCGCAAAAAAGACGGATTTATACCTTGTTACCACCAGATATATCTAATTGGCATATACAAACCTGTTTCTTATTTATACTTAAATTTACGTTGCCAAATAAGGTGTGTGACTTTACATATAAATGGAATGACTCTCTGCGTGAGCAATTTTGATCCAGGATTATTAGAATCTTGCCATTTTTTAATGATATTGTGCATAATATCAATTGCCCTCACAGGGACTTAATTAACGTTTTGATTGACAAGTTTTCAGACACTATCCTCGATGTTGCAGATCCATTATTTGCCAACGATTTCGACAAAAGTAATGCAAACAGGGCTATTTTGTGTGATGCAAAAACTAATTATGCAAATATTGTTATAAAGAAAAATCACGCCGATTATACTGAACGTATGCCGATTTAGCAAATGTACGCAAAAGTAGACCAAGATACTTTTTGATACATTTTAAATCTAAATCTTCAAAAACTTTTTCCAAAATTACTCTCCATGAGTTTAAACATTATTTTGAAAATTTAAGCACAGACATTTTGGTTGCCAAGAGTAATGATGCTGAATATTATAATAGTTATTATGATTTTGATAATCCTAACAGTGTTTATCCAGAGCTCGATTACCCAATTAAAGTTGTAGAGATAATTAATGCCGTTAAGCTATTGGATTGGAACAAATCTTGCGGAAGTGATAATCTTTTGAACGAGCTGATATATTAGCCTTGGAAATATGTGACTTATTTAATTGCGCATTGAACTCAGTATATTATCCTGAAAAATGGGCCGAGGGAATAATTGTTCCTCTGCACAAGAAAGGTTCAAAAGAAGGTATCAATAATTATAGAGGGATTACTTTAGTTAGCTGTTAATATACGCTCTTTGCAACCGTTTCAAACAATCGCATTGAAAATATTTGTTATGAAAATAATTCTATTTCGGACGCCAAACTCGGATTTCGGAAAGAGCGGTCTACGACCGATGCAATATTTATTCTTCATTCTCTTGTTCAAATCTATTAATTTGAAAAAAAGGGATTATAAATTATATTTGTGGACATGATGAAATGTTTTGATACTATATATAGAAATGCGTTATCGTTAAAATGTATAAATGTGGCGTTTGGGATAAAATACTTAGGATTGTTTGTGACATGTATCAACAAGTTAAATATTGTGTTAAGTGATTGTTTTTATATTCTGCCTATTTCTCATACGCAGTTTGGGCTCCGGCAGGGGAAAGTTATGTCCCTCTTATTATTTTCTTTGTTTTTGAAGATCTCGAGTTGTTTTTACAAAATGATTTACAATCCGGATTGCATATTGACGACATTGTCTTGATTTGACTGTTAATTGCTGATGATATGGCTATTGATGGTAAATCGCCAGATGAAATTCAAAATCATTTAAATAATGTACATTATTATTGTAATTTATGGTGTTTAAAAGTTAATACAGAAACAAAATATTTCGGAAAAGAGGCGGATTATTGCCGAATAAAAAGTGGACCTAAAATGGATATGTCATTCAAGTTCTGAATAATTTTTACTATCTTGGAGTTGTTTTTAATTATACTGAAAGTTTCATATTGAACCAGGAACACCTAACGGGTAAAGCATTAAAAGCAATGAATATTTTATTATCTTAATGTCATGACTATTATTTAAAGCCAAAAATACTTTGTCAATGATTTGACACATTTGTTGGGTTCATTTTAAACTATGCTTCGGAAGTCAGGAGTTAAAATAAATCTAAGAAATTTGAAAGAATTCATTTGACATTTGTTAAACGATTATTAAAGGTTAAACTTAACGCATGTAATGCATGTGTTTATGGTGAGCTGGGTAGATATCCCATGAATATACATAGATATGTCCGTGTCATTAAATATTGTTTCAGATATGTACGTCTGAAAATATCATAATTAAAACAATATATAACTTGACCGTCTCAGATTATCATAAACGCTGTCATAAAATAACATTTAATGTTAAATTATTGTTTGATGACTATGGTTTTATTTATGCATTTGTTTATATAAATACTGTTATAATTGAGATCAACACATGTGTAAAGGAGTTTAAACGCGGAGTATATGATAACTTTACACAGGACTAGTATATAACGTTAAATTAAATTAAAATGTTAGATGTTTATTGAAATTTTATAATCAATTTTGAATATGAGTCCTACTAAGACAGTCTACCAAGAAGTTTGAAATACTATTGTACTAGATTAAGAGTCTCAGCCTATCCACTTAATATTCAAACCAGTCGTTCTGCAAGACAAATTTCTACAAATAAGCGATACTGCATTTGATGCGATTCGACCGATATTGAAGATGAATATTTCATTTTATTTGCATTTGCCCGGCGTTAATAAACATTAGTTGTTGTTTTTTTACATAAAGACATGTTATTAAACAAGATGTGTTTGTGAAACACTATGTCCCTATATATTTGACCTTGAAGGATGACCTTGACCTTTCACCACTCAAAATGTGCAGCTCCAAGAGATACACATGCTGCCGAATATTAAAGGGCTATCTTCAATATTGCAAAAGTGTACATTTAATAAGCGATTTTGACCCGTATATTTGACATTTGACCTTGAAGGATGACCTTGACCTTGACCTTACACCACTCAAAATGTGCAGCTCCATGAGATACACATGTATGCCAAATATGAAGTTGCTATCTTCAATATTGCAAAAGTTATGGCAAATGTTAAAGTTTGACGCAAGCAAACAAACACACAAACAAACAAAGCAACATACCAACAGACAGGGCAAAAACAATATGTCCCACCTATAGTGGTGGGGGACATAAAAAGGCCATCTATGTATAAATATTTTAGTTTACTGCAATCGAATAATATAATAGAATTTATGCAAGTATGCCTTTTTGTAAAAGAATCACTTAAAGAACGAACAGCTATTATTAATGCAAGAATGCTTTCAATGGTAATTCTATTTTTTCAGTTTTTGTTGTTGTTATATTGAATTTGTGCTCACGCCACTTTGTTAGATAAATAAATAATGTGTACATATGTGTACAACTTTGTTCCTATCACAATTGACATTGTACTTTTTTCATTATGCGCTGTTGACGATGTACATTGTACAAGCAGAAATAAACTGTATGTCTGTCTGTCTGTTAATATAACTGTATTGTTTTTCTTTACACAGTTTAAACACTTGAGAAAAACGGAAAGGAAAAAAGATCTTCCTTAACCACCATGCAGGCGGCATATAAAATAATATATTGATGGCTATATCATAACACAGGTTTTAAAATGCGGATGTTATCTAGCGAAAACGGATTTCACCAATATAAATGGATATACAATATATGATAATACGTTTGAACTAGTGGCTTATTGGTTTCCTACCTAGTAAAACCACCATATGACACGATATTCGCATGAAAACACATGACAAATAGCATGTATGAGCAAAACTACAATACAGCTCAGACAGCTTATATATTGTAACAAACTGTTCTGTTAAATTTATTTTAACGAAATGTTTAGATGGTGTTTTTTACAAATACTCTTGAGGATTATTTATTTTCATATGTAATTTTCGAATATGAAAAAATCATCAGTAAATATATATCGAACATTTTATTCTGAACTGGATGTTAACACAGAACATCTCTAAAGTTTCGATGTATAGGAAAAAGGACTTAATTTCGTCGGTTTGATGTGAAACCAAGTTTTTCCATCGAAGAAAACTTCAAAGATATTATTAAATAACAATAAGAATCTTTTTGTAAATGAATCGATGCAAATATGGAAACATAGTGGGATTTTAATGAAATGTTTCTACCATATACATTAACGTGCATTAGTGGTAGCGATGTGATTTCTGTATAGCATATGTGTGTCTTGTCGGAAAATAAACGTTGATGTAAGTATACGCTTTAAAAATGAAAGATTAGTTGCGAGCTATACATGTTTCCAGATAAATAATAAGAATGCATTGTTGTCAAGTACATAGCATTTGTAGATTTTGGTCCCAATGAAAAAATGTTCGTATATATGAATATGCAGTAAATGTCATAATGGCATAATAAATTGAGAAGATATGCAACACTTTGAAACGCATTTATATCAACATTCAGCCAAACAGTTAAACGCTACCAATATAATTCCATGATGGATGAGTTGTTTAATTTAATGCAACAAATCAGATATGAACATTTATTAACAACTCGATATGTAATAATATTTACTATGCAACATTAGATAATATTTAATATATGCATCGTATGATAAAGTATTTGTTAATAGATATACTTATTACATTAAAAAGAATGTCCGGAAATCAGGAAATTAAGCAATGTATCATGTTTTAATGTAAAGACCAATTTTTTATTTGGTATTGGTATGGCGCAATTACGGTTTGTTACATTTTGTGATTTTACAGTCTTGGGGATGCATTTTTGTTTGCATTTACAAGTATGTTGTAATGCTTGCAACTATACACACTTAGATAAAAGATTAATTTGATTGAAACCGCCATTCTTGCATTAACATTAATACACAATTCCTTAAATTGTCTTAAACGTAGTTAATGCAAAGATAAAGTATATATGTAATTAACTACTATACATGGTTTATTCTCTTAATTATATTAAATTGCGGCAGTAAAACAAAAAGCCGTGCACTTTCGCTAGTTGGCACGTCCTATTTTATGTGTCGCGCTCGTTAAACACTAAATAATTTCAACAAGTATGCGCTTAAACAATATAATGATTGTTCGAGGCACTGATACTGATTATGCACAATATGCTAGTTTAGTTTGTGTGTTTCATTTTAATACAAATTTAACAGCTTCACAAATGGTAATAGTTTTAAACAACCTATTATACCAGTTGCTACTGAAAGGTTTCAATCACAAGCAACCTCCTTGATTGTATATTGGTTGTTTCAATATATACAATAGACAAACAGTCCACTAGTATACTTGATCAAAACATAGTAACATATATAAAGGCATGACATGTGAGCAGTATTGACTTTCATAAGTTGTTAAATAAAGTATCCATACATGCAACGTTTAGGACAAGGCATTTAGTTATGACAACATTAAGAATGTATTTAACAGTTAATGCTTTAATGATAACATCACAAACAACACAGGCGAATCTACAAGAGAGCGAGAAGTCAAGTTTGAGTAATTTATTATGTATAGAATTAATCATAATAATATTTATACAGGTTTCTTTGACTAAATGCTTTTTGTACATACATAGCTAAGTTTCTGTTGGTACTTGTATTATCCGATTGCATTAATTCAATAAATTTTATAATGGTTGGTCTTTTCCAGTAATATTTATTCATATACAATTTCCTAATATCATCATATAACGGAAATTCTAGTAAAAAAATTGATATTCATTCTCAAGAACTTTGCAATGTTGGCATTTTCTATCTTGAAAAGGTTATGGCTTCAGGTTTATGCCATCTGCCTTAATCAATTTCTAGTCTATGGGATTAAACCCTTAATCTACAAAGATCAGATCTAAACTTTTTTATACTAACATTTTTTAAGTATGGTTGCAATTCAAATTTGCAAAACTGCCGGTAACTTTTTGCTTTTAAAGAATCATTAAGTTTTGACATCAAATTTTGGATAAAAGTATCATTTAATCTAGACTTTACCAACGATAAAAACACTTTTCATCACCTACACCTTGGTTTAGCCATGCATATTGAAAGCCTAAGGTCTCCAACATATTACACACAGATTTTGCCCAAGAATGGTTATTTGGTTTATTTATTAAATTCTCACACATGTGGTTATAAATACCTTTTACATACTTATGATCTTCTTACTGAATAATTTGTAACCAATACCGTATTTCATTAATGGCTATTTTAGTTATCAGGGATGTTCTTCCAATGTCCCCATATACAAAATTATTATGTGTTTGAATTTTCACGCCAAGTAGGTTTTTTTTTGCAAAAATTTAAGTAAATTCTTTCAATTGCCATTGACTCATTGATATCGTATTAGGCTTTATAGCCCACTAGTACTTGCGCATATCTAAATTATAATCGGATTCTATGTAACTTCAAATGTAATTGACATGTTTTTATTTCGCCACATTATCACCAACCGCAACTATTAGTACAACTACTTTATAACAAATTTGTATTTCACAACACCTATAGATGCAGATATGTAACAATACTAATGAAACCTTAATTAATAAATAACGGTCGCGTTTTTAGAACACCAATCGTGAAGATATTGGTGCACATTACATATTGAGATGTTCACCATTTTGTTTTAATTTCGACATAAGTTAAGTAGCACATGTATCGCATTTGAGATAAAATTAGTATTGCCTTTACAAATAATTAATTACAAGACACGTTTTATTTTTTACGGATTAGAGAAAGGCAGTCTAACTTAAAGTATTAGTAGGTCAATTGTTGAAGAGCAACATATGTGTGTACAAATTTAACAAAACTTTCGCTGTCTTATGCCTTCTAGCTTTAGACTGCATTATATAAGTGCAGTTTATTTATAGTAAGATTTTTAAGATACATTAACTGCAATTTATTTTACATCTCGATGAAAGTGTTAACTTATATTTTCAAAGTTAATTTGTAAACCACTCTTATAATTTCTTGAATAAGTATATATATGTGACACAATTGCACACACTGTAGGATACAATGACGTATGATTGTTTTGTTCTTGTTTTGTATTTAACATATTTTGTATAACTTAAAAACACAAATGCAGTACATTTATTCTCTAAACTTAGAGTTGTGCATGACTTTAAGAAAAGCCTGTGTCACACAACTTATATCAACTAGAAAACTGGTCTTTGGAATACACAATTAAATAACGTTTTTGGTTTGCGGCAAACGTTAAAAAGATGTATGTTATGAACAAAGCAATATAAAATAAGTTTGAACATGATTGGTCATACAGATGCAATACCTCAAGCTCGATCGATTAGTACATAAGGGCCGCCGATAAGCAGCCCTAGTATCATGTCTACATGCGTTAGACATTCGTTACAATCGTTTTTTCATGTAATAACCTGAATTCAAACGCGCAGTTGTATCTAATAAGTACTTGTAGTAGTCATAATATTGTAAATTAACAAATGATTTACTGCTCTAAGCGTAAAGCGGATCACTTATTGGTATCCTTAATTATATGGTTACAAATAAAAGCAAATGAAGTATGATTTATGTTCATACAGTGTAGCCATCGATCAAAACATTGGCGCTAATTGAAGTTATTCAGAATGAATCAAAATAAGAGACATGATGCTGTGATGTAAAATCCCCGTCCTGCCAGTTTCATAATGATGTAACACATTTTCTTAATATCTATTTATGCAATAACTGCGTAAAACCAATCAGGCATGACTTGGTTATTAAAGATACACAGTCTGGGGAAATTAAAAACCACACAGATTTCACGAAGGTTAATGACATTTTTGAGTTATTAACCATTCGAATGCATAGCTAATTATGAACTGAGTACAATAAGTTCAACGTATTTTTAAGTTAAAATATGCTACGATGTTAAGTTTTCGGACACATAACAAATAAAGGCAAATAATGGGTTATATGTATACAATTAAAATATGTTCTATTTAATGTAAAGCGTTATTTAATACTATATCGATACTATTCATAAAAAGCCTGGCTAAATGAGTAATTAACTCGAAATAGAACAAAGTTATAATTTATAAGCATAAAACATGTTGTTTAAATCAGTATATACATGTATCTGTCAGTGAGTTTGATTTATTTATTAATCATATTGCTTTTTTAGAATGACTAATACTTTTCACATAATTACTGCAATATGCTTAATATATTTTAATAAATTCCATACACATTTTGATAAGTGGCTTTTAACATCCGTTAGTCTTCTATTTAAATTTAAAGTAAGCTTTACAAAACGGGTCGATTTGTACAACTCACTAATTAATAATAATAATAATAATAATAGTAATAATAATAATACTTATAATAATTATAATGATAATTATAATTATAAAAAATAATTTTATAATTATTGTTATTTTTATTATTATTATTATTATTTGTATTATTGTTTTCTCATTTCGAAACAAATCGCATGGACAAAAAACACGTTTGAAAAAAAATCCCATGGGAAAAATCCAATTGGAAAAAATTCCCATGGGATTTGTTATTAAACACGACTAAACACATCAAACTTGAGTAGATTGTTGATCATTGTAAAGAAGAAACACGAATTCATCTTTCAAAATAATTAAAAAAATCCCATGGCATTTATTTCCAATTTGAATAATAGGATTTTTGTATTACTAAATAATATAAGATTTTGTCCGCATAGTATGAATATATAATCCTCACATTATGTTTAAATACTTAAATATGCGAAGAAATCATGTTTTTAAAAATGCCAAATTTTATATGGGATTTTTCCCATACTCAAATTATGGAAAAAAAATTCCAATCGGAAAATCTCTTATGGCAAAAATTAAAATTCCATGGGAAAATGCAAAAAACCAATGACCAACCAAAAGACCAACTTTGCTTATAAATTTCATAGAAGAAACAAACACATTTTGAAAAGCCAAAATAATCACTTATTTATTAAAAATGTTTAGCATTCTTTATCCCAAAAAGGTAAATCTACAAGAAAAAAAGTTTGCGACATTTCGATTTTGCACATTTTTTTCCGGTTTGCCGTTTTAAACGCATCAATTGCCTCAATTAAATTGTCCATGCAAAACATTTGGGGCGTAAACCATTTAGAGGAAGTCGGAATGTTTTACAAAGCCAACAAATGAGAAATATTTTTCCAGTAAATGAGAATTTTGAAAAGTGTCTGCGTTAAGAACATACACATATTATGTGAAAAAAGCATAAGGCACGCTTTTCTTAAAACTATTGTGATTTATATTTCTGATTGTGTAAAAATTTATTATTTTCGATACTTTGTAAGCTTCAGTTGACTCAGAACAGTACAAATATGTTAAGAAATCTCGTCATATTCGAACGATACACCTTTACAAATATTATTATTTCAGACACAAACTTTGATCTGTCAACAAAGGGTAAACAATTAATGTTCACAAATTTCCTAAATTTTACTTTTCTGTAGGTAGTCCTCAGAAAACTGAGAAAACAAAATTAAAATAAAAGATTTCTGTCCTTTTTTTGGAATAAACGTTAATAAGGATTTTGTCAAGTATTATATATAATAAAAACCAACTTTCCGCAGACAAAAATGCACAATTTTTGGAATTTATTGGCACAGTTGAATAAATATTGTATAATAAGTTTATGATGGAATTTCAAAATTTTACAAAAAAACAACAACATAACATCACAAAAACGATAACAATAGGTATAAACATAGATTTTCAACGACAACGCGACATTCTTACACATACGAAATAATTCGCTCGTTATTATGTTTCATGTTCAAGTTTGACATCCGACTATTTTCTAAATTGTTTTGTTGTCTCACAGAATTGCAATTTTAAGTTCATAGCAATAATAGATGTTATCAATTTAGAGCTAGTATATACGATTTTAATGTCAAAATCTTAAACCAAAGTACGAAAAAGAACGGTTAATATATTATCTAATAAATTAACAATCGTTATAATCGTTAACATAAATCTGTAGCATATTGTTTACTTTAATGAAATGTATATCGCCATTTCTGAAACATTGAAAAGAAGTTGTTACAGAAACATAATTGCATCTGTGTGTTTGTACGTATTAAACAATCTGCACACAATAACGGGGATTTGTTGATTTTCAGGAACTACTTCTTAATAATTTCATTCAACTTGTTTATTCCATAATGTTGAATATGTTTCGAAAACATAAGCTACGACATCGTATAAACTTGCTTTAATTGGACCGATTTAAACGTCCTCATAAATTTACAGACGCTGATAGGTAGTAATGAACTGAAGTTGACGTAAACTTAGCATTCAGCCTTCGGTTGAGCGCCCAATGGTGAAGGCATTCATAGACTGATCATGTGTCCTGATACACGCATTATTAAAATAACTCATTTCAAGTGTACTATGTTGTTATAGGGAGCAAATGTATTCACAACAGATTTAAATTGCCAATCAATATAATGTGCATTTACTGAGAAATCAGGAAATTGAGCAATTCATCAATGAGTATTAAAGGCTTTTAAAGCAGAAATACTTTGGAACATTATTTAATTAACATTGATGCCATAAATGATAGGATATTACAGTATTTTTTTATAAATTAAACACCCTTCACGTTAACGCATTGTTTAATCTTTTCTAATAAATAAATTCAGCAGCTCGTTAATTGCTCTTATTACAAAAATCTTAATCGGGAAAAAAGGTAATGTAAGCGTTTTATTTGCCTTCAAAGGCTTTTAGTGTCATATAAGACCACTGTTTTATAAATGTTTTTATTGGAATATGGTATTTACCTCTATCAAGAACAACCATGCTTTGATATTAGGATATTATGGGCATTTTCACTGTTGAATTGAGCTGAAAAGAATTAACAGGTCAAAAGAGTTAGTTAAAATGTGGTTACTGACCAATTATCTGCAACTCATCTTGCCACTAGTTGTTTATAAAAAATATATATTTAATATATTCGATATTGTACATGACTTACCAAGTCCTCTAAGCCGAAATGATCCGTAAAACAAAATAGTAACTTTGTGTCGTATGAACGAATCTGCACTAAAACTAGATTTAGATTCACGTCGTAAATCGAATCATTTCTGTCGTCAGTTGTCAAAACGAAAGCACGGTTGATATTCAAATGCATTATTTTTCTATTTCCGGGATATTGTTTTAGTATGTTGATGCTGCATTAACAAATATAAGTGTATATGCAGTGGAAACACCTAAAATAAACAACGGTTGCGATAGACACCTATAAACTGTAAGATGCCCATAATATCACTTTAACAAAATAAACGTGATGCGCATATCATTTTTTTTTTAAAGTGAGTGGAAAGCATGAAGGAACATTACTTATCCATGTGTTAATAAAATACACGGTATTTGTTAAATTTATTAAGTGAGGATATTATTGCATACAATCAAGATTTTTCTCTAATACCAAACATGCAAAGTCCATATTTACAGCATTCATTTACGAATAAACACCATCAGGGTTAATGTTCCACTACACGTGGTCAAAGACATTGTTTAGACATTTTTATTAAGTATTTGTTATGTTAATACATGTGAAAGCAATACCTTGTAACGTGTTGAGAAAGGTGTTTTCATCTTAAGACCGATTAAGGAAAATTAATGCAGTAATTATTGAAAATTGTACATTTATATGAAAAATATCCGAACGCAATGTCCAGGACTTTTTTCTTCACCTTTGTCATCAAAGGCTTGTGTTTCTGAACAAGAGTAAATATAAGTAGGTGAATTCTCAAATTAACTACTCTGTTAATATGTAGCCACGTTTTAATATATTGAAGTAAACAGTTTAATCTTTATAATAAGATAAACCAATTGTAATGCACTATCCATATCAAAAACACATGTCAAAATTAAATCGTGTGTGCCATATCTGAAATTATATGATCCAATATACTTAAATCTGCATAAAAATAAAGTTCTTCTTCTGTCCCGTGTGAATGAAAGGTTCTTTTTCTGTCCCGTATGAATGAATGTTGCTGATCTGATCTGGTATTTCAATTAATATTCGGTAGCTATAAAAATAGCTTCATCAAAAGCTAGAACGCGAGCGACCGGCACGAAATCACTTATAAATGCTAAAATAATTACATTTGTGTATGTTTGAAGGCGGATATTATTCGTCAAAACACGGTGTTTGCGAAAAGTCAATGTTATACACTGCATATGGATAAGCTTCTAAAGTGGATTATCTTTAGGTAATCTTTTTGCAAAACCATTAAATTATGTATTACTTTACATTAACATATACAACGCATTATATATTATGTCTGTATTAATAGTATGATCTGATTTTTTCTTAGGTCACATTAATTGCGGGTTTATTTTATATGCCATAAGCCCTACATACATGTTAAGCAAAATTAGTATTTTATATGAATGACAAAACACGCAAATGTGAAACAATCAGGTTAGTAGCTAACCGAAGAGATTGGAGGTCTGTGATGTAAGTCTTTAACATCGCCGCATAGAATGGGTATGATGTCTTATTAGAATTTCTCAAAACCAAAATGACTGGTTTAATCCAGAAATCAGCGATATTTAACAGAACGATGCAATAAGAGACAATGTATGTCATGTATAAACTTAACACAAATGTAACGCCTAGAAAGCAAAGTGTAGGCTGTTGGCTGATCATCTCGGAAATTACGTTTTGTTGATATCTGAATATTGTTAAACATACTTGCTGGAGAAATATACGTGCAGGCAGTTTATGTTGCATTTGCGCCAATTAATATATAATAGATCTACGCAGCAAACATAACTGCTGTTGTAATTTTGTCTTGCATAATAAACAAACCGCATGTGGTAAAACACACACCATCATTTCATGATACATCAATATAGCACAACCAATTTGTAACTGTCATATCTCTATAACTTCTCAGTGTGTTCATTATTATGTTTTAGTTGCAAATAGTTTCCAAAAGTTCAAAAACATTATTACAGATTTACTTTAGACTGGAATAAAAACGCAGTACCACAATGCATTTATTAAACTAATTTAGCCGACAGTAAAAGCATTGAGAACACATGATTCCAAATATTATTATTACAAGACAGTTATTGAACGATATTGTCGGGAACAGGTATGTCCAAAGATATTGCCACCTATATTGACATAATCTTATTTTTTGTTTGGAGAAATTAGATTACCCTAATTAATTAGCTTAGCTACTATTCGACGAGTAAATAACTAGCAATTAATTACTGGACAAGATGTGCATTTATATGTGTACAAAAGAAAATGCGTGGGTAAAACTGCATGTTCTTTTTAGTATTATATCCGAATTACAAATTTACAAAGATAGTGTTGCTTGTGTTGTGTAAGCCTTACACATTCACACAAATACACGTTCTGCTAATCGTTACTTCTGTTACGGTGAATGATCTTAAGGTCGTACATTAGCGGATTTATAAACAAAAGTTTCAAATCGTTCTCTAAAGTGTCACATTAATTTGAGAGTTGAAACATGCCAAGGTCTTCGCTACATATAATGCACTAGTCAGACTTTGAAAATACATACATCACCAAGCATCTATTTTCTTGATCTGCATTATATTTTATGAGTTATTTAAAAAAAAAACACATAAAATGACACAGCCCATCACAGTAATTCTTATCAGTGGTACATAACCAACTTAAGGTAGATAACTGCTCGATACTTTCCATCGTGCAAATTATATTGGTTTTATGGAGCAACTATAGACTTTCGACACAATACGCAATGTGTTGCGATAGTTTTGGCATCAGTAATGTTTTAGAACATCATATTCCTGTCTGACTGATTGTCTAAAGGTTGAACATCACTCGGAAACTCGATATAATCATGTCTTGATTCGTTAAAACAGTTCGGTTCAGCCTCACTAATATAAATACTTGAACAAGTTAATTGTGCTCCTTTTGCTCTACATGGAAAATAGTGCACGTGGTTTCACTAAATTTGGAATAAATAACTATTTTCATAACTTATACATTATGTTTCCTATAAATCATCATTTTCTGCATGCGTTTATCTCTTTCTAAATAAATAATCTTCATTTTTGTAAGGTTATTTAACGTCTTATGGTTGTCCCAATATTGCAAAATTGTGCGTAATTATTTTAAAATGATAATCTGCATTCAGATACATTCCCTACATTATTAATTTCCACAGCCAATGTGCAGTAATAATCGATGTTAAAATACTTAATTCATGAATTATATTTTGTATGATCGTATTTGCAGAATATCATTATTCTACCATTAACAGATGCTTCAGTAATGACAATAATAAATAGGAACGAAATAAATTGGGGATGACTTTTTTCATCGATCAAAACTAACATATGCGTTAGAAACTTGAATCGAGGCTGGGATGTGTAATTCCCGTCCGGCAAGTTTCTTTTGGGTATTTCGTAATTGTTTTCTTTCCGCGCAATTTCTGTATAAACCACATAAGTCAAGAAAGTATTAGTTTCAAACATTTATCTTTTTCCATAATACGAACAACCCAAACTCAAGAATGTTAGTGTTGTTTAATCTTTATTAACTATAGATTCCATTCAAATGCAAAGCCGTAGTGTAATTATCAATTCGAAAAATAGTTTTATATTATTAAAAAAATGAATATGTATGCAAAACCTTTAGAATATTGTTCGAACCAATTGTATAATTAATAAGAACACATATACTCGATACTTTTATACAATCTAACACATATTTCAATCTTACAGATATAACAATTCGATGTTTGCTTTTCCAATTTCAATTCAATTCAAAATATTTTAATTAATTTAATTTTATAAAATATATTTTTTAACTGAATTGTATTACATTGATTTCATGCATAGTTCAGGCCCATCTTTTTACTTAAATGTCATGTATCGCCCCATATAGTAACTTGTATGTAACAGATATATTAACTAGCATAAAATATGTTTGTATTAACTTTTTTTAAATTGATCAATTGTGTTAATTAGCGAATGCGTGAAACGTATGGGTGTTAAGTAAACTAACGTTCAACTTAATAAAATCTTAGTATAACAGTGTGCAAGATTATGATAATGTACCAGTTAACGTTCATATATCGCCTCGTTTTGCGATTGCAATATTGTTATTTACCACTATAAATATTTGTATAAGCTTTGTCCGTTTTGGGTTACCAAATTTCAACTGATCCATTATAGCACCATATGGAATATATATGCATTACTGGACGCATTTATTCAAATCATGTCACCGTTTGAATATGTTTCTCTACATCATGTTTAGTTATATAAATCATGTACTCATTGTGCATTGCGAAAAAAAATAAAACGCATTTATAAAAATTATTGTTCCATGGAACAAATCAGTATCTTTATAAGTGCTTAAATATATTTTACTTATACACCGGTTATAAACCATACGCGTTGTATTTATTGATATTCTTTTTAGTATATATAAACTACATAAACATACGTATAAACATGATAATTAGCTTTAAAATCTTTAAAATCTTCACTTGCAATAGCTCATTAATTCAGAAATGTTGAATACAAAATGCCTTTTTATGTTTCAATATTATATCATTACACAAGCAAAACTTGTTTACAACTTATACTAATTGCTACGTAATCAAAGACGAAGCAATAGCGTCTGTAAAAGAAATATATATCGTATTTATTGGAGCATATTATTATGTCGAACATTAAAGAGAGACCAGTAAACGCTGTCATGGCTGCATATAGATCACCAGCTATTTTCTCACTATTTATACACTTCTTTTACGCATGCCAATTATGGCTTAATGTAACAAGTCTTTTTTCACTACAAATTAATGTACGTATGTGTACAAACTTAACTCTGATTATTGAACACCCATGTAAACGTGTCCTGATAGGAAAAAACATACATACTGACATTCTTTTTTCTCAAAACGCTTCTAAATTGTTTCTTGTGTGTCGTTCTTTGTTGTTGGCTCTCTATAGTCTTAATAAGCTCAGGTGATATTCATCCAAACCCAGGACCTTCTTTTTCTGATCAATCTGTTGATACAGATGCAAGCAGTTCCTTTACAACTCCTTATTCCTCATCTGCAAATCACATAAGTTGTGTTCATTACAATATACAAAGTCTAATGCATAAAGTAGATCTTCTTTACACAGGTTTACGCAACTTTGATGTAATTGGATTTACTGAAACATGGCTTAATAGCTCTATCCCATTTACTGATCTCCTCTTTGACGGCTTTCACCGACCAATACGTAAGTATCGCCAATCAGATTCTCATGGTGGCGTAGCCATTTATGTTATTGAGAGTATTGTTTTCAAACGCAGACACGATCTTGAAGTAAATAATGTAGAATGTATATGGATTGAAGTTTTTCCCTCAAAACATAAATCCATTCTTTTTGGCGTTTTTTATAGACCGCCTAGTGCGGATAGGTCATTTGCTTTCCATTGAAGATTCTATAGGGCTAGCCAGAGATACACAAATAAATTATATTATTATTACAGGTGATTTTAACATTAACGTTCTTTCATCCTCGTCGGCACAAAAAAATAAATGATTTGTGTCAACAACATGACTTAACGCAACTAATTGACGAACCAACACATTTTACTGAACACACATCGTCTATAAGTGACTTAATTTTTGTAAGCAATCAGAATAGTGTACTTATTTGTGGAACAGGCGAACCCTTTTTAGATCAAACCGTTCGGTACCACTGCCCTGTTTTTATTACATTAAAATTTACAAAACCCAGATGTAAAACGTTTTATCGACATATCTGGCGTAACGATATTGGAGATTTTCAAAACTATGAAAATTAATGACGGATATTAATTGGGGTCTTTTAAAATGCGATAATGTAGATAGCTACGCAGAAAATATAACTCAAACAGTATTACACATTTCTAGCGCATGTATTACAAACAAAAATGTTTGTATCCGTGCTCGTGCATTTTCCATGGATAAATAATAACATAAAGAAACAAATTCGAAAACGGAAACGCTTATACCATAAAGCAAAACAATCCGTTAGTGATATACACTGGTCTAATTTCCGTCATGTAAGGAATGAGGTTGTTTTACTTTTGCGTTATTTGAAATTAGAATAGTTTAACAATATTTCACAAAAACTTAAGTCATCCGACCTTTGCGCTAAAGACTGGTGGAAAACTCTTCGAACATTTATCCCTTCGAAATCAAATAACACAATTCCACCTCTTTACGATGACCAAACAAATATCTTTGTAGTGGATGACATTAGCAAAGCTGATATGCTAAACCAGTACTTTGCTAGCCAGTGTTCCATTAATGAATGCAACCACGAACTTCCAACTATGCAACAGACAAACGTTAACAGTCTTCAGTCTTTCCATGTTACACAGGAGGAGATCATTGACTCAATTAAATGTCTTAAGAAAGGAAAAGCTTCCGGTCCCGATGAAATAGATAATCGTATCCTCAAAGAGGCAATGAATCAATAAAGTTACCCCTTGTGTGATTTGGTTAACTTTTGTCCTATTTCTTAAAAAATGCCTCCTTGTTGGAAAATCGAAAATGTGTGTCCGATTTAAAAAAAAGGCGACCCATCCTTAACGTCTAATTATCGACCCATATCACTTCTTAACACTATGGAGAAGGTCTTTGAGAGGATATTACATAAACACATATTCAACTTTCTTCGTTAAAACTCATTCTTTGCACCAACTCAATCTGGAATTTTGCCAGGTGACAATCAGCTAATGTATATTTATAACACTTTTTGTAGAGCATTAGACAATGGCCTTGAGGTCAGAGTTGTATTTTTTGATATTAGTAACGCTTTCGATAAAGTATGGCATAAAGGTATATTACTTAAACTACAACAAGCAGGAATTCGAGGAAATCTATTATCCTTTCTGTCTAATTATCTTTCTGATCGTAAACAAAAAGTAATATTACCGGGAGCGCATTCAACCCCTATCAAAATTCTCGCCGGTGTCCCTCAAGGCTCTATTCTAGGGCCTCTTATGTTTCTAGTGTATATTAATGACATTATCGCTGACATACAAGCACACATTCATTTGTTCGCTGATGATACCAGCCTATTCATGGTAGTAAATTCGCCAAACGAAACAGCTGCCGTACTGCAGTCAGACATTGATACAATATCTAGCTGGGCCGACAAATGGTTGGTATGTTTAAACCCATCAAAATCTGAATCAATGCTTATATCTCGCAAAATAAATAAACCGTCCCATCCCCCATTGACTATGCAGAACGTTAATATACCCACTGTTGATGCACATAAAACATTTAGGTGTCTTTATATCAAATGACTGTACTTGACATGCGCATATATCTTTCATAAAGGAAAAGGCATGGACACGAATTAATATAATGCGTAAATTAAAAATAATGCTTGACAGAAAGTCTCTCGAGAAAATATATGTTTCGTTCATTAGACCAATCCTGGAGTACTCAGACGCCGTATTTGATAATTGTACGCAATATAAAAGAGATGAACTTGACAAAATCCAAACCGAAGCAGCGCGAATAGCATCGGGATGCACGCGATTAGTCTCACTAGAGGATCTGTATAATGAGCTAGGATGGGAAACTATTAGTCAACGAAGACGCAAACATAAAATAATCTTAATGTATAAAATGCACTCTAGCAATGTACCAAACTACTTACAATCTCTCTTACCCGCAACAGTTGGATCGCGTAGCAATTACTCATTAAGAAATGCGTCTAATCTCCAAACAATTCAAGCACGAACATCACTGTATTCGAATTCGTTCTTACCATCAACTGTATCTGAATGGAATAATCTCTCAGATGACGTAAAAAACGCTGAGTCGATATATTCCTTCAAAAGGCGTATAAACACAGATCGACCGATTCCAAATCCATTATTTTCCTACGGCGAAAGGCGCCCTCCAATGTTACACACGCGCCTAAGAACAAAATGTAGCGCCTTAAATGACCATCTCTTAAGACGCAATATTATCTCCTCTCCGTTATGCATATGCGGACTTCACGAAACGACGTCACATTATTTTCTTGAATGCACTCGGTATGAACATATTCGCGATGAACGTATAAACTCAATATCCATGTATTCTTTCCCCTGCATTGAAACTATTTTATATGGTGACACCACTCTTGACTACGTAATCAATACTTAAATAGCTGATGCAGTTCATAAATTTATTACCAAGAGTTAACGATTTGATTCGTAATTTGCTACAGAACGACTCTTAATCATCTTTTCTCCCCTTTCACTCAACAAGCCTTTAAAAACCTTTAATTTTCTTTTCAAACCTCTGCTACTCTTTCTCCCCAATCCATTGTCTGTGTTTTGACACATGAAACTCTATCACGGAGTTTCTCTTTCTTTTACCATTATGCTATTATTGTTGGATTAAATTGTTTACATCCAATTATGTTCGCTTGACAACATGAACCTATTATTGTATAGGGAGAAGAACTCTTTAAGACCGTCTCTTTCGTTCTTATCCCATTCGAACATGTACATATTATAAACATTGTTTTAATTCTATGTAAACAAATGTGCACTGTTTGAAATAAATATGTTTAAACTAAAAAAAAATACGTGTTTATATCTGAGTGGCAGGCAAATTGTAAAAAAAAAACAATCAAACAATGAACAACTGTTGTGTGCTTTTGTTTATGATATTTTTTAGTAATATCTTACTTCTTTCGTTACATTGTGTAAACAAATCTAACAAAATACTTGTGATTTCTCTATTTAAATCACTGTGTCGTATACGAAAATACGTCTGACGCTCGCGATCCGAATACATTTACGTAATTAGTCACCAAACAACATATATATATATATATAATCTCAAAGCAACTTGCGCCTATATCAAAAAGTCATCTGTGAAATGAATTACGTTCGAGTTCAGCTATTTTTAGCAAGATAATCGTAATTAATTAATTGTCTTTCTGGACCAGACCGCGGTAGGCAATTGATGAAATTACTTGCACCTAATGTCTTTGCTTTAGTTCTCAGAATCAATCTAGCGTGAGATCCATCTCAGCACGAGAACAATTAATATTGTATTCCCGGAAACGATCATTGAATCCGCCGGGAGATATAGCGACCTTTCTTCAAAGAGTACTCGGTCGTCAATGCGGTGCGTCTAAGAAAGTGATCTCATAGAACACTGTATCTGCTAGTGCTTTTGATATAGAGACAGTATGGTATCAATTGAGAAATATGATCATGACATCGATTGGGATAAGTAATATTAACATGTGCAAAACTAATTCATGAATTATAAGCGCTGTACTCAAGTGGCGATGTTGCGCGTTGTTTTTACGTTAAATAAAAAATATATTGTCTCTGTAATCATTCAATGGATAAACTGCCAAAGTCATCAAATACCCTCAATCGTAGTGATTTTGCCATCAGCTGATGCTATCGGGTGATACTTATGTATAATCTGGAAAAAGCAAATGAAACTTTGGGTAAGAACATTCGTTCAACATCCGTTAGAAGTTACATTTTTAAATAAAACAGGCAGGACGATGTGCATTTTATTTAAAATACAAAATATTTGCTTCACGATTATCTTTCACAATAATGCATGTGTGGAATTTAAGTGGACTCGTTAAAATACACCAGCGTGGACTGCATAGGGGTCATTTTTTATTAAACATCAGCGAATAAAATGTAGCCGAAACTAAATCACACCTCTTATGAATTGCAGTCCAAAGTGGGACGTCGAGTTTGATTCACATGTAGTTTTGTTTGTTAGTTTTTTTTTCTGTTTATTGCTTTACGCAAATGGTTTCTTGTCGTACCAGGTTTCAGACTGCAAAATGGATTTCTCAGCGTCTATCTGTGTTTATATGGTTACATTTACGCAACTGATAAACGATGCAACAAACGTTGAGCTACCTTTAAGCACATGACCAGTGCGTAATCGAACAATGTATAGCAACACTTGAGTATTCCATTATATTAACACACTTTCGAATATTTGTGGTAGTTTCCTTACATCGCACAATTGACATCAAAACATGCAGCACACTATAGAGTCTAATTTGATCATGACCTGCAAAAAACACACCGAGTTCAAACTGTGTGTGCTATTGACATATGAATGTCCGATAATTCATATACGCGACAGAAAAGCAAGTTAATAAAAAAATGTTGTGCACTAACTGAAATATAAGATGGTTAACATTCTAACAAGAATGAATCAATACAAGCTTCGAATCTCAGACTTCCCAGTGTACCGTAAAATGCACCCACGAAGAGTTGCATCTATCAAGAAACTGCTTTATCGTTTGTCATAAATTAAACGACTTTTATTGTAAGGTGTTGAAAATTCTCTGTGTGTTATCTTTTACCTGTAGACATCTATAAATATGTAATCACATGTGCACACATGTTTAAAGCAGGATACATTATGATTATTCGCATCTCGTATTAATTTTCATTTTAAATAACTCTGCGCATGTGTACTAATGTGTCTATGCTGGTCTATGTATTCCGTGCATAAGGTGTCACATAAACACTATCGACTTACAAGATTAGTTAATTCCGAAAAAGTAAGTTGTGTTAGTTATACACAATGCTTGCTCTTATCTTGCTAGTATGTTAAATAATTAAATATATTGTAGAAAAGAAATTCGATAAGAGTTCAGTTAGAAGACAACTTAATTGTGTTATCTTCAAACAGTAAATATAAGGTGTAAACCTGCGACAGCCATTGCTATCTTTTAAAAACAAAGTTCCTTGATCTCGAAAAAAATGTTTTTGAAGAAATTTTTATCTGTTTCGTGTATAATATACGTTAAGCACATGTTTATATATATATATATATATATATATATATATATATATATATATATATATATATATATATATATATATATATATATATATATATATTCAGCAATGCTATTGAGTCACGTGCTATGATGGGACTTTCGCGTCCATAATGGGGCTTGTGTTTTTATCATAATATATTTATGTTTCAGACATTTGATAAATTGTCGGGACTATTGCTTATGTTGCTATTATTTTGTACCTATGCCCGAATAAAACATATACTCATCCGATATTCGATTATTTTGTTGTAAAATTGATTTAATAATTGTACACGTATGCTCCACTCTGATATAACCTCATATGAGTGTATATGATGGACCATATACTTGATAAGATATACTTTTCACACAATTATACTTGTTTGTTAAAATATTTTGATCTGATTAACCTATAATCACGAACTGATCATGCGCCGCGGAAAACAAGTTGATTTGTAGCTTAACATTTTATTAATCGTCACCAATAAGCTAATGTTTTTCCCTGACTATCGATTTCGGCAATTATTATCCCATATATTTGAATATGTGTATCGATTCATTGAACACAAGAGTGCTCATTGATGTTCAGTAATTACTTGAACCTAATATCTTGGTTTCATGTTTGAAAATCAGTCAGGCATGATACCAGCCACACCAGTCAAACTAGCGTTGTGCCTTGTGGAACACGCTCTGAACGTCGATAATCCAAAATGAGTTGGATAATTTAAACTGAAGAAAAAAAGGTCGGCCGAAAATGAAAATGAAACCGAAAGGAAGGTGGTTATTTTATCATTTCTGCTAATTTACTAACTATTAGGACGTAATTGTTCTACACGTGTGAAAATAAATGTTTGACACACATGCGTTTTGAGGTTTGCAATGATTTTATAGTTTTCTAGTAAAAAACGATAAATTTGTCTTCGGAAAATGCTAATTTTCATGAAATGCGACCTATGTGTTGAATTATTTACACGTTAATTGACAAAAGAGCGAACGAAACTGTAAAAGAGATATGCCAAATTATATCATGAATGTCCTTTAAAAGTTTACTTTCAACACCTTTTGTTTTCTGTGTTGAAATCATGTGTTTGCAGGACGGGTATAAAAGTTGATGGATAAATCCAAACTCATATGAACATTTTTGTGGATAATAACCAAACTCAAAATGGATAATTCACAAACTGCGACTTATTGAATATGTTTTCCAAAGACAGGTTGGATATTATTTTTTGAAAACAACTATTTATAACCAAAAATCTCACACGATACACAGACATAGATGTTAAAAATCTTCTGTAAATTATGTACATGTATTTTAATAATAAAAATAAAAAACGTTTTCCCCGTGACCTTTTTCGCCGGCGCGGGAAAATGTAAGTAGTAGTTAGATATTTACGAGAGCATTGCACGATAAACGACTTTTAACGGTATTTTGGCATAGACAGATTGCGAGTTTTTTATGTTGGTGTATGACTTTGAATCCTAATGAAACCTTGCCTGGAATACTATTTGTGGACTTTTAACTATTTTTTTTTCTTGTTTCATCAATTACCTATTATTTTTTCCGATTGTATGTTAATAAAATTTGGACTTTTTGTAATTTTTAATATTTGGTACTTCATTATATAGAGAAATACCGTCGATTCGCTCCTTTAAACTAGTGGCACATAGTTTTAGAGCCGGAGCTTGGGCACATACTTTTACATAAAAACATCTTGCAGTTTGGTTATTATCCATCGACTTCCTAATGTTAGTTTGGAATTATCCATACACTAGTTAGGTCATTATCCATTGTATAATCTTGTCCCAAACAAATACAAATATATTACGTATTCGAGCATTTACACCAATCAAAATTTGTACATACATATATGAAAGGTTAATATATAAGTCCAAGCATTAAAACATTAAAAACATTCAATTATAATTGATTTGGGCCTAAAAATTTCGACTATTTCATTTCCTTTTTCCAGATTTTCAAACATATTCATTTAATTTCGACGTAAATGTTTTTAATTGTTATGGGTATATTGGCGCATTTTATCCGGAAAATAACATTTTATCAAAAAGAAAGGTTTATTATGTCACAACTTACCTTAAATAAACGTGTTCTTACAAAAAAATGAATGCAGTCTTAATTTATATCGCCATTGTATTCTTCAGTTTAAATTAACCGGAACATCATTAAAGCGGGTATATACGATTTTGTCAAATATTTATGAATTTATATAAACTGTGTAAAAAAATTATATATATATAATTACAAACAATAATCACACGTGCTAAACAAGAATTTGATTTCATGATATACTCTTATTTCGTAATTCGTAATGTTTCATTCAGCTTTATATAGACCCAATGACTGAATACAACACGCGCTGTAAAAACACTTCAATCAAGATTGTATTATCAATCCACGGGTCGCTTGACTTACCATGAACAGATGATATGTTGCAATTTAGATCAAATAGCGCGGTCTAAGATAAAATTTCCGCACGATGCGTGGGCCGTACTGGTTGTGTGATATTCCAGACTAGTATATGAATATGTATTTCCAGTTTGCGACGGCTGGGTTTTCAATCAATCATGTGTGTGGATTTAGAAGATTTGCGTATTTATGTCATTTCATCGTGAGTCAATATGTTACAATAATGAACCTCTTAGGTATCTTTATTATTAAGTAATGAAATACAATAAAATCATATTATAATTCACTGTTATTGCTTTTTAATTTGATTTCGATGTTAAGGTCTAATGATGATTACACGTGGGTTTTGTGATGTATAATGGGTTAATTGTGAGGTAAGTGACCTGTTGAAAACTCATATGTTATGTTGAACGTTTGTTTTGCATGTATTAGCCTGTATTAAGGCACTTGTCTTAAATATAAGACGAATGGAGGTTTACACTTATTGATGTTATTATAATTACTGAAGTTTTATTGTTTCAATATATTTGCGAACGATTTTCGTGCAAACATGCAACTTTGAATAGATATTAACGTAACGGAATGGTCACAGTGACAGATAAGAAATTATACGCAATTTGAGACATGTATCACGAGTCTTCCTTTGCATTGGTCGAGTGGTTTAAACAGGAAGCATTTTACTGCAATCAAACTACGTTAAATTAAAGTTTAATTTACGACAAATAATCACAACGGATTAAATGATTCACTTGCCAACCATTTAAATGCCAATACAATTATTTCAGTGCAGGGTCTATAACTGCTGGCATTCGACACTGGTTTTTTTTTCTCATCGCGGGAATTTTCCTTAAATCATCCTACAGCAGCAGTATTCTTAAAAGAGGTAAACAACTTTCACTTGTATGTATTCACCAATGATCTACTTCGAATGATGACATACAACCTCTGCTTCTTGTTCCAGTCTTACCTGATTAAGTATTGAATATATAAGCAAATTAATTTGACCACTCTTAACGCGGACAAGGAGATTTGGGAGAGAACACGAAGATTAATTTTGATAATCAGACGCTAGGGTGTGACATTGAACTTGAATGCACGGGGACAGAAGAGGCAACTGAACAAAAGCAATTTGCATCCTAACCATCCATTTGGTTTCAAAGGTTTTTGTAATCGGAAAATATCCATCGTATGTAAAGGTCTACGCAATAAACATATCCAATGATCACGTGTTTTTTTTTCAAAATAAATCAAATCCAATAAAGAACAGAAACCAGAAACAAATATAACATAAAGTGGTTTACATGCAGTTCGTTGTCCAACATTAAATGTAGCCAAGCATCGCACAAAAGTTAATCGAAACCTGTTCATTTGTTTTAAATGTGGACAGATAATTAAAAAACATAAGGTTTTTGTGATCGGTAACACGTGACTTCTGACCGATTTTCTTTGCCACCGATTCTTGCGTTTCCGACCATAGTGGTTCTCGGCATACATGACTGCTACAATTGGAGCAAACACAATTGGGACAAAAGTTTTAATACAATTTAGTTAAGAAAACACTATTTTAATCAGAAAATGAAGCGGCATATATATCACATACTTTGTAATATTGTATGTACTAAGACTAAATAATTTTAACCAAAATTGCAAACAAAAATACGATAAAGTATGTACTTCTTCAAATAGAGACAAACAAACAATATAATTTTTAACCGCTGCACGTAAGTGTGGCTCCCATCAAAGCTCAAATGTTTATTAGAGTAATGCTTCTTTGTTGTTCGGAATTGCGTGTCAAAGATTATATTGATATTCGAACGTTTTATAACAGTTGATGTCTTTTGATGTTAATACATAAGAACATGTTTTCTTCATAAAAAACTTTGACACACTAACATGATTTTCAGAATATGTATAAATTGTTACCGTCCGCTAGGCTTTTATTTGAGCAAGGACGAATTACCAACACTTCTGGACTGTGCATTTTAAACAAATCGAAACAAAAATGACGCAAGATTTTCCCACCTTCTGCGACCTTTTATGTACAGCAATTGGGTATTAAGCCATAATAAAAGTACACAAAGAGACAATTTCACAGACATCTCATCCATCTAAGAATGCCGTAATAATGTGTTGTTTCAGAAATGGCGAGACAGAGTGCCGTCAGAGAAGCATATATATTCGATGCTATTTAATAACTGAAAATAAATATACAGACAGTATACATTATGTTTTATTATTTAATTTCTTTGACCATAAAGAGTATGTACGTGATCAAAGCAATTCGATGGGGCATAACCTTTCAGTAATGAATGCCGGAGATACAAAGGCTAACCATTGCGTTCGAGACCATGTTATGCGCTTGTATGTGCTTAATATTTTACCAAGTCTTAGCATTCAGTAAAAACTTCAAAGATGGGAGAATATTGCATACGTCTAGTAACAATATATCAATTATACACTTATATTCATATTAACATACACGCCGAATGGCGCATTACTGAATGTCTTTATATTTTTGATTAATTAATGCATTATTTGAACTGTAAGTCAAAGGTAAAGAGCAATGAATCAGCTTATATTGTTTATTGTTTAAGATAAGTCGTTTTTATAGTTTTTGCTCACTTTGGAATTTTTGGTAACGGCCATATTTGTAGAAATCGATAAATATCTTTGACTGATGAAAATAAGTACCCGTTGTTTTTTTTTTAAATGTGGATTGAATGAAAATGCATCTGACACGGATAGATGATGCATAGCATCGGACCAATATTTTACCCCATTGGTAAATATCTTATCATTATTATCCCATACACTATAAATAGCTGCATAACACTAGCGAGTGTTGCAGATAAATGTAGTAGTTAAACTGTTGTAGTAATTGGTGCATATACACAATTTAGGACTCGTTCAAATCGTATGTAATCGTATGTAAGAAATAATTGTAAATAACCGCGTTGCAATGAAACATGAGATGCACTTTGCTTCAGTAAAGACTTTATTTTCTGTATGGCTTTTGACCACGGATTGCATTTTCTTTAATTTAATAATTGAATATAGCAGGCTTTGTAAAACAAGCCTGCAACTGTGATCAGGACAGGCTTTTGGCTTGAACATACATGAATTGTACATCAGACTATACCAGTGAAATTCCATTTCCGTCTTAGCATTATTTCTGAACCTATGCCCAAATATGTATAACTTGTTTTTAATGAGTATTAATGCGTTATAATGACTGAAAACACACTGCAATCTTCTAGGCTCGTCAATCTTTCGGCTGGTTTAAGCTTTCAAACAATTGCCCGGAAAGTTAAGGGAAGTCATTTAAATCATTTATTATTTAATTATTGATGTGTCCTGCAAGTAAAGGATTTGCCTATTGCCATAAATATAAGACTTGCAGATGTAAAGAGCTTTGCACTTTATTATGTTTCTTGAGTTCTAGTCACCTTAACTTACTATGTAGGGGGGTAGGGGAGGTAATGCAATCAAATTTGTATATATATATATATATATATATATATATATATATATATATATATATATATATATTTATATATATATATATATATATATATATATATATATATATATATATATATATATGCTATTATAATAAGCACAACTTAAGAGATCAGTGCATGTGTAACTCATTTATTGAACATGTTCGCATATATCCAATATACTTAGGATAAACATGTGCAAGAGATTAATGAAGATAAATAAAACACTAAATCATCGATCTGAACTTGTTCAATACACATGTATATTGTACCTTTCATTTAGAATGTATGTTCGCTGTAAAACGGTTTGCGCTATATTATCAAAATATACCTTCATTTGATTGCGTGTGCACAACGCGCTGCTTAGAAAGTCCATCAGTTATATACAAAGTTTGGAATGTCTAGTTTAGGTCTGAACATCGTTCTCAGTAAAATACGTTCAGCAACAGATTACCTCTTTTATAAGGTTAATGTTCAATGATACGTCTGGCTTGAGAACATACGCTATATGAGGCTTATTAATATTTTATTTTTGTAAATTACATTGGATTCACTAGGGAAATATAACGCATTGTCTTCAAATGAACACTGCTCACGTAAGCGCTAGTCTTGACAATGCAACATATTGTCAATCTAATTGTTGATGACAATATAAACCATGCCGCGATTGACTATGAAACGATTTAAAGAAATCGGAATACGATTGTGTTTATGTGAAATAATTTGTATTGACAGTGCACGCGTTGATGTAATAAGGTACAGTAAAACTATCTTTAACTGTTTAATTTTCTAAGACATTTTAGTTCTGGAAACAAACTACCTTAGTAAGGAAACTATGTTGCTGTTATTTACTGATATATGTCAAAATTAATCGTTAGCATAAATTGTAGACATTTGTGTTAAAACAGGCTTGGTAATACTTTAAGGTAGGATGGAAACTAGACAGATGATTATAAGGTATATCTTATCTTTTATATATTAGATCAACCATTAAACTTTCGTTATTTTGATTCCAATGTTATGTTAGAAACATACACACATTGATAAATGCGGTAAAGGTAAATTATTTTGCAAAGATGTTCTTCAATTTTCGTATTTTTGCGTTTAATAATTGCCATGGTTATGTGCTTATTCGCATTTTAATTTAATTTCAACAATAGTTATTTTTAAGCATTCGTTAAATTATGGCAGATATTTGATTGTTATATTGTGCAAAAATGATAAGAAACAATCAATGAGCACAAATTAATTTCGTCAAAAGATACGCAATAGACCAACATATACGTTTTTTTTGAAGTTATATTATAAAGTATTTGTAACTTATGAATTAGACAAATTCTTATTCAGTAAATCCGGACACTATTTGTAGAAGCTTAAACACATAATGCCATTAATAGATTGTTGATTAAAAATCTTTCAAGCGGAACATCAACATAACCATTGACTCACATAAACTTTAAAAACATAAACATAATTAGTTTCCTCTGTTTGTTTGCTGTTTTGATTAATTTTGATGCGCCACTCGTAAAAATATCATTTTCAGTTATCATGATAAAATTCAAATCGATATTCCACCAAATCCAACAAATATCCTCTATGTATTTGCAAATTTATTTTCCTTTTGTTTCTTAAACACTATCGTTTGACAGTAACATTGTGACAGTTATCTGATGTTATGCGTCAAACTTAGTAATACCGATGTAACAGAAATATTTCAGTTAAAATAGGTACATAAATATGGTAAAAATCATTGTTCAAATATTTTAAAACATACATTTTGAAAGTAATGTAAACTTTGCTCCTCTTAAATTTACTCAGAAATATTTAAAAACTTTGGGAGGCAGTTGTTCAAATGAATTTTATTATAGTGTGTTATTTATTGGAAAATTAGGCATTATGGTATTTACGATCAAACGCAATGAGCATCTATGGGAATAAGAGCTTAACGCATCAGTTTGAGGTGAATACATGTTAATGGCTTTCACTGTCCATTTAAATAAAACTTATTACAGGTTAAGATGAAAAACAGGTTACACTTATGGATTTAAAAAAAGTTCGATAATGATGAAATGGTAGTCTTTGATGTGCATATTTTGTAAGGCTAAGTCTTTTAACGCTTGTCTTATAAATCAGACACTATGATTCAGACATTGCTTCCATCTGCTGTTTACGACTGCATACCCTGAACTAAATAAATACAAATTACATGGTTTCATTTCATCTACATCACTTTGTTTGATTGTATTTTTCAAAACTTACTAATAATAAATATGTTTGTATTTTATAAACGGCACTGTCGTTTTACAGTTAAATATATGCAAAACTATGATATCATATGGGTTAGACTATTATTAATTTGCAAGCTAATACATGTGTTGATGTTTATGCTTGTCCTTAATTAAATGATCAGTTGAACCAATCTCGATGATGTATGTTCAGGAATTTCACGAACATAATGTCTTTATTTGTATTTAATGTATGTATGATATGAACGGAATCCGGTTTATTCTTAGTTGAAGTTATTGTTCCGATTGCGCTGTTGAATCGCAATATTTAGCAGTGTTTTTTCGAATTGCGTGTTGGATGATTTTCCTCCCGTAAGTATATTTATTAATTATTGAATATGATTAACATGCAATTGCTGATCGCTTATCCACAAAGATGGTTTAATAAACATGGTATTATAGGGTAGTGCTTCGAAACGAGTATTACGGCGAACGATGCGAAGAGTCGGCGATTCGAGGATTGGGCTATACTTGAATTTGTTCTATTGTATTCGGTAAAGAAAATATACCTGTCATGATATACTTCAAAACACCAGTCTAATAACATAGGTTCGTTGCAAATTATAAATGTTTAATTTCAAGACCCTTTGAAAATAATATAGTTTTCTTGGCTATGAAAACATACATCTCATGGGGACAATTAGAGCGAAAATAGCGAGCTCATCGTTTTAGTTAAATTGTTCCTACGCAATTGTTTTGATTGAATTGAATTATCCTTGTAAAAGTAAAGATTATTTTTAATTGTAATATTCTACAAATATATCGTTTACACAACTTTACCTTCAAATGATTTGTATTTCAAGTAATGGAGAATGTATGCAGTAAAATTGAAACGCTTATTCTTCTTTCCCAGCTACAAAAAACTTAAATAAGTGCCCACGCGATCATCAAATAGAAACGTAGTTTTTCAAACATGTTTAGATTACGAAATAATATGAAGCTTAAACGTTAACAAAGTCGTGCCTAGCTACTGCATGCTTTTAAGTTGAATACTGGGAGTAATATGTTCAAAGGAAATGTAATTTCAATCGTATATGAAACTGTTTATTGGCGATTAATATGAATTTAAGGAAATTTTTGAAATGCAAAAACACAGTAAACAATATTTTATAGAAAACCTAGATTTTGATAAGGTGTTGTATAGTTAATCTTATTCACGTAGTAGCGTTTGGATTAACCATGCATTGTAATACTAACGCAGCTAACAATTGCACTAGCACTTATAAAACAAAAATAAATATGAATACAAAACAACTATAGTTTTAAATAAATCAACGGATCGTTTGTTCCCCTTGAATAACCGATGTAAAACTAAAGTATTTCGATTTAACTGAGATGTAAAATACTGGGCGTTAAGTTAGGGTTTAGGGGCTACTACGTGTCATATATAGAAACAAACACAAACGTTGTTAAAGATGACTTTGACGGAGTAAAATTTCTCAAAATAGTTTGATCCATTGGTTTAAGTCCTTTGTGAAATTTACTGTTTTGTGTTTTTCATTTAATGTCATGTTATATAAATAGTAACTTGCGTTTAATAACATATGCTTCCATTATGTCTCACTTTGTATGATTGTATATTTCAATACTTACTAATAATAAATATGTTTGAATTATACAGACGGTACTGTCGTTTCACAGTTAAATGTATGCAAAACGATAATGTCATATGGGTTAGTCTATTATTAATTTGCATGCAATAAATGTGTTGATGTTTATGATTGTCCTTAATTAAATGATCATATGATTGTCCTTAATTAAATGATCAGTTGAATCAATCTGGATGATGTATGTTCAGAAATTACACGAACATAATGTCTGTATTTGTATTTAGTGTATGTATTATATGAACGGAATCCGGTTTATTCTTAGTTGAAATTATTGTTCCTATTGCGCAGTTGAATCTCAATATTTAGCAGTGTTTTTCCAAATAATGTGTTGTATGATTTTCCTCACGTAAGTATATGTATTAATTTTTGAATATGATTAACATGCACATATAGATCGCCTATTCACAAAGATGGTTTAATAAACGTTGTATAATAGGGCAGTGCTTCGAATCGAAATGCTTAAATCGTCAGTGTATTACGGCGAACGATGCGAAGAGTCGGCGATTCGAGAATTGTGCTATACTCGAATTTGTACTATTGTATTCGGTAAAGAAAATATACCTGTCATGATATTCTTCAAAACACCAGTCTTAATAAAATAGTATCGTTGCAAATGATAAATGTTTAATTTCATGACCGTTTGTAAATAATATAGATTTTCTTGGCTATGAAAACACGTAAGCCTTTCATCAGTTGATTAATCAGACATCTTATTGGAACAATTAGTTCGAAAATAGCGAGCTCATTATCGTTTTAGTTAAATTGTTCCTACGCAATTGTTTTGATTGAATTGAATTGATCCTTGTAAAAGTAAAGATTATTGTTAATTTTAATATTCAACAAATATATCGTTTACACAAATTTACCATCAAATGATTTGTATTTCAAGTAATGGAGAATGTATGCAGTTAACTTAAAACGCTTATTCTTCTTTCCCAGCTACAAAAAACTTAAAATAAATTAATTAAGTGCCCACGCGATCATCAAATAGAAACGTAGTTCTTCAAACATGTTTAGATTACGAAATAATATGAAGCTTAAACGTTAACAAAGTCGTGCCTAGCTACTGCATGCTTTCAATTTGAATACTGGGAGTAATATGTTCAAAGGAAATGTAATTTCAATCTTATATAAAACTGTTTATCGGCGATGAATATTAAAATAAGGAAATTTTTGAAATGCAAAAACACAGTAAACAATATTTTATAGAAAACCTACATCTTGATAAGGTGTTGTATAGTTAATCTTATTCACGTAGTAGCGTTTGGATTTACCATGCATTGTAATACTAACGCAGCTAACAATTGCACTAGCACTTATAAAACAAAAATAAATATGAATACAAAACAACTATAGTTTTATATAAATCAACGGATCGTGTGTTCCCCTTGAATAACCGTTGTCCAACTAAAGTATTTTGATTAAACTGAGAAGTAAAATACTGGGCGTTAAGTTAGGGTTTAGGGGCTACTACGTGTCATATATAGAAACAAACACAAACGTTGTTAAAGATGACTTTGACGGAGTAAAATTTCTCAAAATAGTTTGATCCATTGGTTTAAGTCCTTTGTGAAATTTACTGTTTTGTGTTTTTCATTTAATGTCATGTAATATAAATAGTATCTTGCCTTTAATAACATATGTTTCCATTATGTCTCTCCTGCTAATATGTATTTACTTTAATTATGTCTATGTTTAGTACTTAATGATTTATAAGTTACAAAACTGAGCTATTGGCATAATAAAATAGCTGTAATAAATTGAACCAATAATTAAAGCACGAATCCTATACTGCATTATCTTATCGAACGCAATTTCAATATTTTAAGAAATATGACACTTATACAGAATAAGAAATACAAATGAAATGTTCAGAAACACATGATTTGTGTAGCTTTGAAAGTTATAAACAACTGCGGCTAAGTAGCCTGTCAAAGTTCCGTTTATAGTAGACAGTGCCCGATTATATGAAAACAGAAATATCAACGTGTGATTTTATTATTAAATCGAGTTTTGTATGTACAAACATGCTTGTAAAACTCATTTATATGACAATTATTAACACATAGTATTCTTCCGATCCTTAAATATACTAAAACGTCTTGTACATGTATATACGCCACTGTCGACAATGTGTTTGTAACCAAATACCACCTGCTTATCTTAACAGTACATTGTTCGATAAAAACAAGACTATTGCAGACTATTTACCTACCGGCAAAACTCCACCATTTTCAGCATTATTTCTAGTCTGTTTGTTGCCATAGCAACCTGAATTTTCGACGTAGGAACAAAATGAAATGACGTGCATAATCTCCATATTGCAATCTGTCCATGTTTCAAGTTTCATTAAAAAATATGAAGAACTTTAAAAGTTTTCGCAGGATCCAGAAAAGTGTGACAGACAGACACACAGAGCGCAGACCATAAGTCCCTCTCCGGTTTCACCGGTAGGGGACTTATAATAAATGGCATTTGTGTCATGTTGTATTTAGTATTCATGTATAGTAAATGAACCATTCGAGCATGCGTTCACCGAAACGTAATTACCAACCAGAAGCTGCTACAGTTGTTATGTTGGTCTGTTAAATACTCTTACTTCGCCGTGTTGTTGTTATCTATTTGATAATTGAAGTATAATGCTGTACCCATTTATGCCTAGTGGACTCTCCCATCCTTCTATATTGGATCAATTTATTTCCAAAATTAGGGATGTCTAGTATATTTATTTCTATATTTAGAATATTTCTTACAAAAATTCTTTTAAGCAAACAGCGCAGACCCTGATGAGACGCCGCATGATGGGGCGTCTCATCTGGGTCTTAGCTGTTTGCCAAGGCCTTTTTTCTAGACGCTAGGCATAAATGGAACATGTGAGGATACGTATTCCCATACATGTACGTGCAGACAGACAACTGCAGAGGAGAAATATTACTAATACTACTAATATATTTATATCTTAATTGTTGATAGCTTAAGTTATATCATATTGGTAATCATCCATACACTATAGTAAACTCTTGTCTCCTTCATCACAACCACACATGTAAATATATTTAATGGCGCTGCATGTCATTTGCAATATAATTAGCTTGTTAACGAATTGTATGGTATTGGGGTACATTGGGGAAAAAAACACTCGTTAACGCGGTCAATACACGAAACCTTTAATTTCAGCTGTTCAGTACACGTTCTCACATTTGCTCATGTACTAATATTTAAGACGTACATTGAAGTCTGATATAAGAGAATCCACGAATGAAATATTGAACTAATTATATACAAAATTCTTACATTATATTCGCTTCTTTGTTTATTTTAATACACAACTTTTGTGTCCAAATTTCTACACAAAATGCAACGAGTTAAGCAAAAGGTAATTCGCACAATACGATTGAAAACCGTTCATAAAAGCTAAAAATATAATCATGCAAGAAATGTTTTAATTTAAACTCTTAATACAAAATACAAAGGACTGGGTATAGGCAAAGATATATGATTTTAGTTTTTTTATGACGACACATCACCGATATTCAATCGGGTAGTAATGGAAACCAATTATCAACTGATATTTATAGTGAAACCAAATATTTTTTATTTCAGTTATCGTAAACTGTAGATTATATCTTAAGAGCGATTAAAATGTTGATTGACGAAATCCCATCAATCTTTAGAATAAGTGTATTTATGATAATAGTTTTGCGTTTGTTAATATTTTAAATCAATAAAGGCGCACAGTCTGATCAGAATCAAACAATACTACAGTATTAACTTCCTGGTGCATGGACTTATGCTAACTTAAGCGTCGACAACATGCCTGTAAATAATGTGTTGTTACTAGTGCAGATGCATAGAATCTTTTGATTCAATATTTTTCCTATATGGTTTAGAGTTTAATTGGAATACGATTCTGTAACGCCATCAGCGTTTCTATATACCAGTGTAATGTTCAAAATGGCAGGCAGGTGTTAATATATCAATTTTAATTGGAGTATTTTTTCATTTTACGTTGTTTAATGGGTCGTTTGTCTATTATTATTGCACAGGCAAAATATCAGCTGGAACTGTAATGATTATGATTTTTTGTGTGCAATGCGGATAAATATACTGTTTTACACTCAATATTGCCTTTGTAACGGTATTTTATATTGTACATTATCGCATGCTTTTCATATATCCATAATAAAAATGTATAAACGAGAAAACGTTGATACGGTATTTGAATATTTAATATATAAAGGTGAATAAAGTTGCGCCTTTGTAACATTAAATAATAAGCTATCGCACATAAGACAGTGATCTATGGAGGATTGTAAAATTTAATATCCGTATGTCTTATTTCATTGGTTAAACAATTCTTTTATTTTCAATATGACAACAAATACAAATCATCAATGGTCAATTTTATGGCGTTTGCCTATAGGAACCGCTCAGTCGTTCTGTTAGTCGTTCCGTCGGCTTGCCCACATTATTGGTTATGCGGTTTTAATGATGAAGTTCTTTCTTATTTCGCAAGCAATTTCAACTAAAATTATGACTAAAACACATAGTGTAGATGTTTAGAAGTTTAGATGTAAACTGACATAAATCTGAATTTATTTCTTGTATGTATGTGAGAAATACTGGCAAAGGGAAAGTACATCCGACATTTCTAGAATTACACATAAACTACACACCTCTCTAAAATATTATATAATATGACTTTCTTTGAAATTCTCCTCTCGTTTGTAAAATAAGAAATGACATGTATTGTTATGTGTAATATCACGCTCAACTTAGATGAATTCACAATGATATGGCAGACAGCTATAGTTTACAATAATTTTAATTCGCAAAGAAAATATACAGATTATGAAATTCAATTTGTCAAGCATGAAAATACAGATACTTTTATAACATGCTTCTATCACGCCATATTTGTACTTGAAAAAAACATATTAGAAGGTAATTCATTTCGATGTGATCTAATACAATACATCACATTTACGATAGCTGAGAGTACTGTTGCATACATTTGTGTTCAATTTGATTATACTTTAAGGTAAGGGGAGCACAAGACAGATTTTGTAACGGTATATTTCCTTAAAATTAGACCAGCCTTGCAACTTTTGAAATTTTATATGAAAAATTGTTATTGAACATGCATTTTTTAATGTTCTTCCTTGTTTAAATGTTGCTGTAGAATGGCGTGTTTCATGTGCACTTCAGTTTAATTTATACCAAACTCATTTGTTTGCATCATGAAGGAATTTAATAAGCAATCTGAACACACAATAAAGTTCATCGATAGATAGAAAAGCATGATATAATAAACGTCTTTTAAATGTATATTATAAACTAGAAACGGCGCGGTAGAGGCCGGCGCGCATCCCCACGCCGCATAGATGTTATACTAAAAGGCAATTTTGGGTAGGCAAGGCCTATGTTGGTTGGGCCCCGGGGTGGGTAATGTGGACATAAATGGTCGAGATAGACCGTTTTGTCATAAGAGATGTTAAGTATTAATTTGAATTCAATTGGTGAATAAATGTTAGAAGTTATGTTAAAACAAAATTTTGGGTGGACGTGGTCTATGTGGGCGGGGCGCCCCAGGTTGGTAATGGGGCCATGCATAGTTGAGATTGACCTTATTGTCATAAGAGTAGTTCAGTATTAAATGCAACTGAATCGGTGTAGAAATGAAGAAGTTAATGTAAATAACCTAAAATGAGTGAAAATCTCTGACTCGGCCTTATCCCATCCCCCATAACTTTTGACCCAGAGGTCAAATCAAAATTCCAAATAGTTCACTGTCGCACATATGTTTATAGCTACCATGTGTTTAAGTTTCAATGTTCTAGTGCTAATAGTGTAGGAGGAGAGAGTGGCCAGGACGGACGGACTAATTTTCACGACTAATTGGTTCTGGAAACAACTCTCCTAGAATGGAAACTGTGTTACAGCTATATAATTCAATATGTCAATTTCAGTAGTACGGATATGTTGCACATACTTGTGTTCAAATCGGTTTCGTAAAACTTAAGGGTAAGGATAACAATAGACAGACGTGAAGAATGTATGCTGTATATTCTTTGTATTAATCAAACTCGTAGTCTGTCGAAATTTGCATGCCAATAGTACGTTAGAACTATATGCCCATTGAAAATTATTTTATTATAAATTCGTATAAACAATTTCCTCGAAACTCGTTTTATGCATTCACATATTGCTAATATATATATATATATATATATATATATATATATATATATATATATATATATGTATGTGTGTATGCCAAACTTAAAATATGTTAGTTCCTTTTTAATGACAACACTGGAATTAATACTTAAATTAGGTAATGCTAACCAGAGATTTAACATCCAGAAGTATAACATATTTTACCACTTTGATTTCAATTATCTTTTTTACTCATGAACTGTCAACTTGACATAAATTTCTGCCTAAAAAGTTATTACATTTCTCCCAATAATCAAGCACATGTTCAAGTTGGCAGTTATATATAGGCACTTCGATTCTACAATCTTTGTATTTGTGTTTTCATTTTGTTCCTAGCAACTCCACGTGTATAACCGTCTAGAGTATTCCTTTACAAGCACAGCAATGCTTACAATGCTACGTTGGATCGATAAAGCATGCGCTGTCTAATGTTCTGTTTCAGTACCATCGTGTGCTAAAGCTTATTTATAAACAATTTCAATACAAAATACCTGTATCATAATAATAAATAATTCTAGTCAATTACATGAGGTATTCAGAACTAAACATATTTTTACGTAAATTTAAATTTCTTTTGACATATTGCCATTGTAAAAAATCTTTTTTTCTCAAAATGTTTGCTTTTGCACAGGACCTAAAAAGCATTTATATTGTAAAGTTTGTTTGATAGTTTGATATTTTATATACACGAAGCAATAACCGCGAATCGGTAATTGCGACATCCCAACCGCATAAAGCGCAGCTTTGTCTTTTGATATTGTGTCAGATCGCTCATATGCACAGCATTTCAATGGTAAACACCTATAGAAAAAACTGCAAAGACAAAACAAGTAATTTTTAGCGATAAATAAAGTCACATGTTAATATAACATGATTCATAATACCAATTGAATCTCTAACAGTTGCCAAATATTTAAATAGCAATTGACATGCTCGGCATGACAGGCATGAACATTACTGAAAGTTATGACACTATTCTAATATATTAATTAAAAAGAACATTTCAAAGAGTTGTTTTTTAGAAACACGCTTTTTGAAACCTTAATTGGAATATTTTGTCGTAATTTGATTTATTGTATATGTGTGGTTCAGAGCTATGATGAATAATAAACGAAGGTGTAAAAACATTGCTTTGTATACGCAATAATACTCAGTGTATATTATTCTCATTCAATACTTAAATAGCTTGCCGTTAAAGCGAATGTAAATCCTTTTACTGTGACCAGTGAGCGTTTTAGCGATAAAGATCAAACGAAATTAGCAGAGAAGAATGACACATTTTAACGATTCATTTAAAACTTTAGATAAAAATTAAGTAAGATAATGGTATGATATTCTTTGATTTAAATATTTCAGTGTCTGTTCAGTCAGAATGTTTTCATGAACTGGTTTAATCTGCTGTTTGCGAATGTCAAGTCAAGTACATAGTATTTACAAAGTCGCATAAACAAACAAGTAATATAAGCTCTAATGGGCTTTTTAACCGACTAACAAGTACATATAAATTCATACACATAAAGCATGTTAAGGTCACTGTTAAGATACTGTTGAGACAAACACAGTAAATAATGCATGTATCATCACAGACAATATTATATATATGCTATTATAATGTTATAGTAGTACATCTAAGAGGAGTGGTAATAAGTAGGGTATATATACAATAAACATATAAAACCTGACATACAAACATTATACAAATATTACAGAGTTAAAACTTATATTACAGAGTTAAAACTTGTACTGTAGCTGCTGATCTTGACTATATGTCTAAATTCCGCCATAAAAGAAAGAGAGTATTACACTGAAAAACGAATATGGACACAACAGTGCGACAAGTAAAAACATGTTTTAAGAAAAGGAATATCCCCTCAAATTAAACTTCTTAACGGATGTATGAATTGATTACACTTTACCAGTAACATGTAAGAGATTTTCTTGACTTTATTTGTACTCCCATCACATAATATACATAGAAATAAGTTTATACCACGGTACATGATTTCATTATTTGAAAAAAAACAACATTTATCATATTTTTGTTATTACTACACATACAAAATATACGCTCGGGTTAAACAGTTAAATTTATTTTGTAATAAAACTATTACGTAATTGGTGTTCAAAATGATCATATTCAAAACAGTCCGTGTTTTCAAAATTACATAAATACATACGATTAGCTGTATTTTGTTATGGTGGTGGTATATCGGAGTCACATTGTAATTCTGTCGGTCTCTCCATCCGCATTTGTCAGCATAAAATGTTATGCGGTTAAAGTTGCGATGCGCTCCCTTACTTTGCAAGACATTTCAACTTAAAATACTGCAACACCTATAATTATAAATGTTCAAGATGTTAAGATATTGCACTGACATAAGTGTGTTTTAATACATGATAACAATAAACATACAATTACGTTTTTCAAAACATACTTTTCATTAATCTAATACTATGCAAATAACAAACACAACACACTCAATATTAGAAAGGAACAGTCATATATTTGGGACTTATGTGACTTTGTCAGATGGATTGCTATAAAATATCGTTCACAATAATAATAATTTAGATTTTTGTTACGGATTAATGTTGAATAAATACTCGTATAAAACAAGAAAATATGATGATGTACAAAGCTAACACAATCATCCTCGCCCATCCATTAAATAAAACAGAAGAAACTGGAAAAGATAAAGTGCATCGGGCAATTATTAAATTACAAATTTGGACCAAACACATTTATAAGTGATGAAGTATGACTTAATTGGACATTCTAATCTCGTTTTTAAAATAGGAAATGGCGTTAATGATTATTTGTAATATTACGTTCAAATTGGATGAAATCACAATGACATGGTTGACATATAGTTTGCCAAATAATCTATTTCACAGAACATTTATTCCAGATTATGTAATTCAGTATGTCAAACTTTAAAACGCAGATATTTATTTCAGAGACGAATGTCCGTATGTTTTTACTAATTAAGATCAAATGTCATTATACGTATCTTATAAGCATTTCATAGTAAAGGAGCAAGCTAATTTTTCGGTTTATATTGCACTTTGAAAGTAAATGATAGAAACTAGTAATTTTATGAAGATAGTTAGCGTTTACAAGACATATGATAGCTTATCGTAGACAGTTTTTTGCTGTTTATAGTTTTTATCAAAGTACAGTGCCACTTGTTTAAAACGTATGTGACCGAGTTCTAGTAATGCACAAATCATGAAAACCGAATATTCGCCTAACAAATATTTGCCGATTTTTTATTTTATTGTAGCGTCACTTGATTGCGTGTACTCAACTTGCATAACGAAATGTCGATCAGTGTTTCAAAAAATATTCTTATATGTATGCGCGTTATACTCAGTAAAATACGTTATGCAACAGCTTAACCCTTTGATTGGGTCGATGTTGTGAAATGTTAAGTCTGACTGAGGTAAGTTGCTGTACATATATATATACAGCGACTTACCTCATGTGTATATATGTATTTTTTTTAAGAATGAAATAATAATTAGACTCGTATAATATATATACAGTGGATTTATGCACGTGTGTAATGAATGCTAACACGTTGAACTAAAGAACTGTCTACTTTATTGGAAGTTCTGCTAATTACATAATCCTCAATTAATATCACGCACTTGTTAAAGTTGGAAATTATGTTACGTCAGGTACGTTCATAACACAATCTTTGTAATTATGATTGTATATTGTTCTGAGATACCCTACGTTTATGCTCTTATGATTGTTTTTAGACTAAAACAGAACTGCTAACTAGGCTTCGTTTAAGTAATATAGCATGAGCCGAGCTATTTATTGGTTAAGTACACAACGAGTTGTAGCTTATGTATAAGCCATTACGCCCATACAAACTCGTATCGGGATAATAGTTTATCGTAATTTATTTTATTTTATGAGTGTGCTTCAGAGCTTTGTCATAATACAAACGTGTTGTTATTGCTTTGCAAAACTTATTATACAGTACTGTTTAATCTCATCCAATGCTTCAATAGCTTATCGTTAACGCAATTGTATTTTGATCTGTGAATAGTAAGCATTACAACATAAACGATCAAACAAAATAAGCAGATAGGAGGAACCGAATTTTACGCATCATTTAAAAGTTTTAGAAGAAAAACAGTTGATGGCTTTCACTGTTATATATAAAAACACTGAAAAAAGGTTTATTTGAAAAACAGGTTAATAATTACATTCGATAATAAATGTATGATATGTTTTTTTATATTTCTGAAATGCAGCCATATGTTAGTGTCTTTTTTATCAGAATGTTTAATTATATAATTCCTGAGCCGGTTGGATCTTCTTTGGGCGAACATTTCATCACGATCTTCGATTTAATCTTTAAAAACTGGCTATTAAAACATTATGAGATTGTAGTTTCAACAATTCACAGTATTGAATTCAATGCGCAACTGCAATATGTTCGGGCTATACTGCTCTTTAATGGAAAACAACGTGTCGCACTATTGAAAACACCGAGACTGGTATTTTCGGCAAATTTATTTAAAAACGGATTGGTTAATAATGAATTTGAATACATTCAATATGTTATTCTTTATTGATTGTTTTTTAATTAATTGATCGATGGAGCCAATGCTGATGATGTATGTTCAGCATGTTTGTATCCAGTTTTCTTAAAAAGCTGATTCATGTGAACTAAATACATAATACTTAGAATATATGTGTTGTATGCCCACGTAATCATCAATGGAAACTAAGTAAAACACATATAGTAGTGGCATTTGGAAAAAACGCAATAAATACATGCAACGCGTTTTATGAATTACAGGGGCCGTCCAACAGATTGGTAAATTGACAAAATTTAAAAAAGGTTGTTTCAGATTCGCAAATTTTCCTTTTTGTTATGATATTTTTGAGGCAAAAGTAATACTGACCATTTACAATGCTGTTAAATATCCATTATATGCATCTTTTGACGATTTGGAAACCTGAAAATGTTAAAGCGTCGTGCGACGCTTAACGTTTGAATAATTTGAAAAGTTCCGTTGTTGTAGTTATATTATGGGAATCTACGAGGATTGCATATATAGGTAAAAAATACATCTGCTCTAAGCATGATCATTGTTGGTCGAGTGGTCTAGGCGGGAGACTTTTTACTCCAGGACTCCAAGGGTCAGTGGTTCGAGCCCTGTTGAGGGTTACTTTTTTTCCTTTTTTAAATTGTATTCTTGTTGTATTTTTTACTGGAGATTTTTAGGTCAAATGTTTAAATTTATCAATATAAAGCATTTAATGACATGATTCACTACATGCCAAAATATGTTGGACGGCCCCTATAGATGAAACGACTATGATGTTATATTGTTGTTATCAATCAACAGATCGTTTGTTCCACATTTTAACACTATCAAGTTGTTTTTTTTGAAGAATAAATGAAACGGTATTGCAAATGACCACTGGTTTAAACAATGATCATCGATTTTGCATTCCTGAGGAAATTTGAATTGCCATTTTCAGCTTTAAGATATTAAGGTAATATTACAATGTCAGTAAGAGCATCGGTATTCTCATGTTTGCATTTTAATAGATTGTTCCAGTAATAACACTTTTTTGTTTAGAGGAATACTAATTGTCTTGTATTTTAACAAAAACAATATGTGCTTGAGATGAACTCGACAGAGTAAACGTTTTAACTGTTAAACATGTTCATCCATGGGCTGTTAGTCTTCTGTGCGCTCTGTTGGCTTTGTTCTCATTTAATGGCATGTCTTGTAATTGGTATCTTGCCTTCATTAAAAGATGTTTCAATATTTTCTCTCATGCCTTTCACTGTTTCATTACTTAGTACTTAAAATACATTATATTTAAATTTTGATATATTCAAAAAGCTGGATTTAACCGATAAATAAAGCATAAATAATGTAGCAAACGATTTAAACGCACGAAATTTCACACGTTTGAAAATTTGTTTTAAACCTGTTGAAACAATCTGCATTACACCACACACCTTATTTAGAAATTTGACAAGTATATTAAAACCAATACAAAATAAGGTAATATTTTAAAAAGGTTAGCATATAATGTTATACTTAATACATTTAACCTTGTGCTTGCTCTGCCCTTCTTAATCAAATCGAGTTTACTTAACAATTTCTGATTGCGTTCGTAGTTTTTGAACACATCGCGGATTGGGTGTTCATTTGAAACACTGTTTATTATACATGTACATTAGTCCGAACTTATCATTTCAATGTTTCTAATAAGCCAATCTATTCATGTTTCCTTCATTTGTCAATACGAACTAAGTTAATCAAATCAAATAAAAATTGTCAGCATTAAACACATACTAATTTGTTGGATCCTTCAAATGATTTGGCTAATTAAGTCTGCAAAATTAGCATTGTATAGCATAAAGTACTTACAGAAATGCGTGATATTTATATAAAATAGATACTTCAATTCATATTTACTTATTTTTGTAAATTAAGGATAAATGCAATAAATAAAGTAATAATACTTACATTTGAT